>NC_034410.1:124618064-124779852 GCF_002078875.1 Numida meleagris
CAGTGACATAATGGAACCAAATAGCTCTTCTGGAATAAACAATGCATATTCTAGAGATTACTTGTGTTTACACTACTTACTGCAGGACCTCCAAAGGAGATTAAAACTTGTGTTCCATACTGAAATTCACTTTCTTTCAGCATGTTGGTGTCCACTACTTAATTCTGAAGAGGACTTGAAGTGACATGCATTAGAAGTTATGACCTGCATGTTTCAAAATTACATTTTGTTGCTATAAATGCTGAAGAAAGAATTTTGTAAAAAACAGTTTTGGTCATTACTCAACACATACAAACGCAAGTTCACAATTTGCAAGGCTCAAAATGTAATACAAAGCATAACATTCTGTCAAAACAAAATAGGAAACCAGTCTTTTCTCAGCTATACCCTGTTTAGGAAACAGCAAGATAGTATTATGACAAGAAACAAGAAGTAAACTGCCAGGCTGACACTGTTTTTGCTTATTCACACACTCATGTAAATGCACATGGCCTTAGGACCCATGAAGCAGATGGTCTGAAAGCAGTCAATCACCTGGATGTACATGCCCACCTGTAGGACCCCGGAATGGGAACTATAAAGCAAACCATTGTCTGGGGCTGCTTTTATCACTGTGGTCATATACTGTGCGGTCTGGACATACAACAGTCACTTCATAAAAATCAGAAATGAGCCTGGAAGCAAAGCCCAGACGCCAAGACTCTCCTCTGCAAACCAAAGCAGGACCTGGATGCTCTTCTCATGTCCTCAGAAATGCTATGTCTGATTCTCAGCCTTTTAACAAAAATCCACTATCATTACAACCTGCACTGACTGACATACGAAGAAAAGCCAAAATACACCAGACTGCACATCGCCATCTGCAGTGGCTGGGCAGCCTCAAGTCCGACAGCTCTGCTGTAAGCCTGAAAAACTGGACTTTGAACACATTTTTCAAAAACGACCACAAGCAGCTGGACCCCAGTTCTGCAGCTGGAAGCTGATGCTGTTCGTCCCTCTCCCACTTGCACACCCTTGAATACAAAATGAGTTTCTGTCTCTGAGACTTCACCAACACTCACCTTGCTTAGACTACAAAAGCAGCAGAAGATCAGTCCAACACTCTGTGCATATCTTTTCAGAAGAACTGCCAGATGGGCATAGATGTAATCCCTGCTGGAGAATAAGTCACAAACCAGTTCCATTACTCCCATCTCAGCAGGAACACAAGGTCTGACTGCAGCAGTGCCTTCCATTGAAAGCATTATGGACACACACAGAAGTGCTAGAAGTGGACTTGAGACTTCTAGAAAGCTGAATCAATGCTGAGACTGAATTTATCCATTGGAATAAAAGAAGCCAAGCCAAAAATACATTGTCTCATTTACTTTAATTATCTACTTCTGTGATCAAGGCCTAGTTGCGTGGATGAGCCATCAGAAGATAAGGCCCACTGTCTGCAAGAGAGAACCATGTACATTCTGCGTTGCAGCCATCCACGATTAATATTATTTAAAGTACTAATTCCTCTGCTTAGAATAGAAAATGCCATAAATACCACATAGCTTCAACTCCTGCCAGCAGTGGATAACCAGCTTTCCTTGGCACGCCATGCACAAGCTGGGACCCCAAGGGACTGCTTCTGTGACTAAACAGCTGTGGTATTGGGCTATCAGTTTTTGTACTTTGTGTTCGCTTCTGCTGTACTTTCAAAGATTGCCATGTGACCATTTTAGCTCTTTCTCTGCCTCATTTGTGACTTATATGGAAATGCTTCCCTGAAGGTACACCTCTGCTTCTTGACTTTAACTGAAATGGTATGACTCAATGCTCTTCTCCATCTCCCATCTTAAAGTCTCAAACTTGCTTGTCGTATAACTTTCAAGTTAAAAGTCAGTAGGAAAAATCCATCAGTTCATCAGTTTATATCTACATCTGGCTTTGTTGTATCTCAAGCTTAATGTGGATAGAGAATAAGCCATGACTGTAACACTGCAGTGCCCAAGAGCAGAGGTGTGGAGGTGCTGGCCTAGGTACCTGGTGTCAGCATACATCCCAGACCACAGTGACCCAGGACAACCAAAGTTGCAACTAAATGTTGTGCATTCAGGCATTAATATTGTGGTCAAAGACAGCAGAAAGGCAAGACAGACTTCCTTTTAGGGAGCCCAGCCACAAGGCTAAGGTTTTGCTGAAGCAATGAAAGTGCAAAGCTGTTTCATTTTACCCGAATGCTTCGGCGAGACACTGCAATCAGTTTGACTCATGGCAGTATCTCTAGTCTGCTTTTAGGTTTGCGCTTCCTCTCTGCACAGCTACTTCCCAGGCAATATCCCCAGCGTAGGTACAGCAGGGCAGGGCTGAGCAAACATGCACCCGGAGCCCAGAGAGCTCACTGCCATGGCACATTCTCCTCCCAGTCCAAAGGGAGACCTGTGCCTAGCAGCAGGTCTGTTAAGCAGAAATCAGGTTGCTGAGGGACTGTTTGTTTCTTCATTTTTATGGGTCTCCAGTAAGTGCTGAGTGAATGCAGCAGTTGTTGGGATACTGATGAAATTTTACCAATTATTGGTTAGTAATACATTCACATTCAGATAATGTATTTTAGGAGTTCTAAGCATATTGCAGACATGGATTAATCCAATTCTGCAAGATGTCTTTAAGAAAATTCATCTCCCTTCTACAAACATAAGTGCTGCCGCCTATTCCAACAATACAAAAACCATAATTCATGCCTTGAAATACAATGATATGCTTAGAAAGATCTAAATAACAACAACACCACAAATGAATGTCCTTATATTCTCCTTTTGCTGTGTGACTCACAATATTTCTTTATAGTTATGGAAATTACACTTTTTTGAACTAAAGGGAACTTATCATATATTCATAGAAAACTAAAAGAACGACCACTTCAATGCAGTGCACTGAAAAAAACAAAAATACAGCTTTGAACTTTCCGTATATTCTTCAAATGAATTAACACTCCAGGACAAGGGGTAATGACTTTAAACTAAAGGAGGGGAGATGTAGATTAGATGTCGGGGAAGTTTTTCACTCAGGGCAGTGAGGCCCTGGCACAGGCTGCCCTGAGAAGCTGTGTGTGCTCCATCCCTGGAAGCATTCAAGACCACGTTGGATGGGGTCCTGGGCAGCCTGAGCTGGTGGGGGGAAGCCCTGCCCATGTCAGGGGATTGGAGTTGAGTGGGCTTTAAGGTCTCTTCCAGACCAAACCATTCTGATTCAATGATTCTATAATTTTATGATTCTATGCTGCTTGGAACCAGAGAGATATTTAGCTGCTATCTTTAGCTAATCTAAAGGATAAAGAGCTGTTACCAGTGTAAGGACTTTGAGTTATGTTCACTAAATAGTAGTAAATTTTTATGAATGACTTCTGTTGCTAAGCTAAACAGCAGAGTGAACATCAAATGTAGCAGTGCATGTCCAGTGCCTCTGATGCTAGGTCGCAGGGAGGAGAGGTGTAATGAGGGCAGGGTGTTGCACTTTGGGTTCTTTGTTGCCCAAATATGTTTAGCTATATTTCTATATTTGTTTTGGAAACATTTTCATTTCTAGGTCAGTCTTTAGGTTTTTGCTAAATTTGTTTTAGTCTTAGTCTACTTAGTGTTAGTCTACATCTGGGTGGGTTGGCAGTTGGACCAGGTGATCTTAGTGGTCTTTTCCAGTCTTAATGATTCTATCATCCTATGATTTCCAGGGTAGTGAGCAGCTGTGGACAAAACCTCTCTAAATCTGCAACAGCATCAATTGCAATGCCACCTCTGTCAGACACTGAAACTTTTATTAATTTCCTCTAAATATATAGCTTTATTTTTAAGTTTATATATATCTTTTTGCTTTTACTCAGAACTGAATTATCTTTACTTTAAAAATGCAAGTCAGGTTGTTTTAAATCCCCATTAGGTAAGAGCCCATTTTCTTCCTGAAAAATCTTAACTTGAAAAGAAATATGCAAACACAAAGCTTTCATAGCATTTTGTGTTTCTTGTTATGTGTGGAAAGCAGTTTGTTGAGCAGTCACAAGTACTTGATATAATTTAAATGCTGTGACTGGTACATGGGAGTGTCACAGAAATGTTAATAACTTCTATTTAAATAGCGTGCCGTTATTGTCTTTGTTGTAAATAATAAAGATCTTCATATAACTTGTAAATACATGTGACCTTAATTTATTTGTAAACGTTAGTTCTTTACCTCTTGTATGGTTAATATAAACCCTTCTTATCTTTAGCGCAATTCCATGCATCTGTAGTACAGCTCTATATTTTTGCTGTTAATTTTTACCCAATCTGGAAATTAAAACTACAACAAAGATGTTATCGTAGATCTCCCAGAAACATATTTTTTTGCTGACTTTTGCTTCTGTATTTAGACAACGGTGACCACTGTATGAAGATCTACATAAGTGCATGAATGGCCATGCAGCCCCAGTAGATTACAGCTGCTGTCAAGACTTGCTTTTACTGGGGCTTCTACTGACTGCTGAAAGCTGGAGCTCAGCTGATCACTGAGGACCGACCCCCTCTTGGCTGGTACCACCAAGCACATGGTGGTATAGCCATACGTGTAATAGCACAAAGCTATTTAAGAGAAGGAACCAAGTTTCTGGATGTATGACTGATATGTTATTTTATGAGAAAGAGAACTTATCTTTGAGGACAAGAGCTGTGATCGTCCAGTGTGCCTCCAGGAGGGCTCCCAGGAAGGACCAGCCATACTGGTGACACCCCAGGCACCGCTGTCACACCGGAGCCAGCATGGCAGAGCTGCCTCATCACTTTGGAGCTGGATGCTGGCCCAGTGCATTGCCACTATTTCAAATTGTTTATATCACTTCTGTAATTGTGTTATTGTCCTCATAGGCAGAAAGGAACATTTCTGGCTGGCTATGTTACAGTTCCATTTGACTCTCGTTACATGCAGTCAGAAAGGGAAGACTCACAAAGGAAGGCAAGCAAAGGCAAAAACAAATGAAACGAAAGAAAATACGATTTCTCAAGTGCTTTGATTATACTGGCATGGGAGAATTCAGTGCCAACAAGTCACTGGCTCACTCCTTTGCTTTTCTTTACAAGCACAGCAGTACTTCTTGTACACCCCTCAAGGTCCTTCCCTGTTAGCCATTTTGACAAGGAGCTGCAGTCGTTCCATGCCCTGTTCCCTGAGCAGGGACCAGCAGGGGTCACCTTCCAGCTGCCAGCAGAGCCAGAGGCTGGCATTACACTTGCTGGGTGGTGGGCAGGTGGCTGGGCATTGCCTTCAGCTGCACCTTCTGTCCTGATAGCTTTTGATGCTAAGTCCTGTTGTGAAAGAGCAATGACCAGAATGGAGAGAGACACAGTACGGAAGGAGCAGCGCTGGTGTTACTTACGCAGCCCAGGAGGCAGAGCTGGGTGGTAGCTGTGTGCTGTGCCCGCAGGGTTGCCACAGGTGCTGCACAGAGAGGCCTCTGCCGTGTATTCCCACGCTGAAATGCTCACAGATCTATGAGCAGTCCCATTAGAAACGCTGTGGCTTTTTTTTTTCTTATTTATATTAGAAGTTGTTTCATTTTCTTGAGGTAGACTGACTGCTATTTATGATCAACATTGACATGTGCGTCAATAGCGGACTACAATATTCTACTTCTGTAAATGTGGTTAATATTTCTGCAACTGCTTCAAACACACATTGCATGCACGTAATAATGTGGCTTCTGAAGTCATGCAATTTTTAATCTTGCAGTTCAGATTCAAAATCCCTGTGCTATAAATGTGTATGTCTTAAATACGCTGGTCTACAGTCATGTTAAATTCATTTTTTATCTAAAGAAGGAAGAGTTTGCTTATTACCTTTATTTCTGAAAACTTTGGCGAAAACTTTGCCAACCACAGCCAAAACCGCTGCAGTAAATGCACAATGATAGAGCCTGCTCAGCTCTGCAGAAAGATTTCCTCTAGAATGAAGCATACATTAGAGCAGACTGCTGTAAAAATATCTGATTCCCATAGCAGGGCTAAGGTCAAGTATCCTTCCCCTCTAGGCTACCACTCCAGAAACCGGGTCTGTAACTAGTAGGGTGTACTTCAGCAGCCTTGCAGCAGGTGCCATCTGCCAGCAATGCAGATGTCAGTATGGTACTCCCAGAGAATATTGCCTTCCAGAGCCAAGCATTTAAAGCCAGTGAGAGTCCTTTTATGGATGCAAAGCACTCCGGATATTTCTCTCTTCTACTCCAATAGAAGAGTTCCATCACCAAGCAGGTATAAACTGTTTTAGTGATGGCCTTCAGATATGGAGTTGGACCAGTTGGCAGCCCCAGAAGTCCTCAGCCTCCCTATGGCAGAGCCCGTTTCTTATCGTGCACCAGTTCCTGGCAAGTGGGTGCAATGTGCTGGGAGGGCTGGCAGGGCTGGAGGCCACCTACTGCCTCCCAAAAGGTAGCATTGAATCCTGCAAAGACATTCCGAGTTACATCTTTCAACCATATATGTTAGAAAACAAAGCAGTATGTCTCTGAGAATGCAGAGGGCAAAATGAGATGCATGTTTGTGTAAGCTGGTTATAACTGGATCTGAAGTCAAGGACAGGATCAGGAATAAAATTAGGATGTCATCCTTAGCCCTGAGGTCACTGTAGCCTTAGAGTAGCCTCTTTCCAAACATGAAGTTACTCTTTCAAGGCAAACATGAGTCAACTGGTGCATTTACATGCTTTTCCATGGCTTCCAGCTATTTTAAATGGACTTTGGTAGTCTGGACAGCAAGTTATGAAAGAGACTGCCCACAAAACCTGAGTGGAGAATTATACTTGCTCATTACATTTTTTCTCCACCCAGTGTGCCTCCAGCTCTGAGCTGTCCAGAGAAATGTCTGTATTTTGTTTCAATACCGTGTCTTGTTTCAGTACATGCCAAAGCGCAGAACAGTTCCAGGTCCACCCAACAGAGATAAGAGCACATCATAATGAAAGTATCTGATGAATCACATGAAACCACGATGTCATTCCTATTCACGTGGAAGAATGACATAACTTTTTAGTCACATGCAAAACAACAGATCCATCTTCTGAAAGGACACTCTCTAGTTCTCCAGCTACCACTAGTGTGAATTACATTAGCTGGACTACTTGCTTAAGCAAACATCTGCAAATGCTGGCTGCAGGCATCCCTCCTTATGTTCATTTTATGACATAATGCCAGATACTAGCAGGGTTGAAAGAGCTGCTTTCACCAGTTTGTCACTTCTTTTCAGGTTTCCATGCAAGATTTTTGTCTACAAGAAGGTCTTGATCCAATAATCCTTATAAAAGCAAGTTTTGCACCACTCAGAATATAGGAGTTGTATCCTGCAACTAAATACACGTTTAAATCCCATATTAGGACAAGAACTATACAGTACAATTTGCTTGGTTGATTTCAAAGTTATGCATGAAAGAAGTTGATGGTTCATTTAAGAGGATATTTTTCAGAAAAAAAAACTATTTTTGGTGATGAAGGATTTTGTAAAAACTAATCAGTGTGTAAAAGGTTACCAAGTGACACGTAATTGACCAAAATCAATGGCTCATTTTACAATGGCAGCCAAAAAAAAAACCAAAAAAAAAACCAACAAAAAAACAAAAAAACAAAACACCACAAGCAAAAAAACCCACCAACTCTTGGGATCCAATTAGGAAGGATACTGAATGCAGGAAATAAAATGATGCTTTGTCACTGTCCAAAACCTAGCATCTTTAGCAGCACATAGTACTGCAACCTTTCCCTTAAGGTAGGATAGTGTTAGAGAGGGAACAGAGAAAGACAACAAACACGAGTAAGTGGTTGGAGCAGCTCCCTCAGGTGAGAGCTTAAAAGTTTGGGACACTACAGTTGGTTTAGTAGAAGGATAAAGGGAAAATGATTGATATTTTCAGATTCATAAAGCCAGTGGAAAATGTGAGTACAAACATATTGTTGATAAAAGCCCATAGGTGATATCCCTAAACATCATATTCTGTTGCCACTTTTCCTCCCCCAGTCAGACAGAGCATGGGGTGGGAAGTGGCTCTAGATCAAAGCAGTAGGACATTTCTTCTAACTGGGTTCTTAGACACCACACTGATAATTCTGCAGTGGCAGTCTGAAATTCATAAACCAAAGAATATCAATGTGCTTTTACAAGAATATCAGAGGAGGGATTTCAGCATGGGTAGAGCGCTTACTTGGCATGTGAAGGCATCACCCTTCTAATCCTCAGGTTTATTTACTGCAAGCTCTATCTATACTTTCTCTCTCTGTAGCCTAAGGTATCTGGGTCATGGATGGGAGCCCAGAATTCTCCTGCCAAGGTGTATTTGCTTTTTATGATGTGTAGTTTCAGTACAGCCACAATATGCAGCTCCACTCCCAGGACACATCCTAGCCACAGCGCAGGTTCTAGGGGAGTTTCTCCATTGGGACCCACGTGCCAAGATGTTTCGAGCATATCCTGGTGTATTTGGGAGCTCCAAAGTAGCAGTCATGGCAAAATGCTGCCAAGAGTACTAAGATAGCAACCCAGCACCAGTCGCTTGCTTCTGAAGGGAGTAAGCTGGGGAGGAGCAGATGTAGTTGTTCTTGATACAAGATTCCATCAAGGGGCAAAGGAAAATCTTAAGGCACAGAAGACTGAAAATATAGCTAAAATGTGATGACTGTAGAGCCATATGGATTAGTCCAGCGACACAGGCTTTGCATGTATGGCAGATACTGAAAAGGGGATTCAATCTGTGGAAAGGCTAACACAGTTAAGAAAAACGGCAACACACATTTTTAAAATGCAGAACTCTCTTCATTGTCTATACTTGGAAGGTGAACAGAAAGAAATAAGCTGACTAATCTTGATTAATTTTGTCTGCTGGAGAGAATGACACAATGGTGGCAAGACGTGCAAACATACAAAGCCCCATTTATTGAAAGCCATATTGAGCATGAGGAATGACAGCACAGAAATAACATACTGGCCATGGAAAACCTGTTGAGAGATCACTTATGACTTCAGCAGAAGTCAAACCGTTCAGTTATTCAGCAAAAATCAGACAATGTCAGAGAGGAATGAGTGCAAGGCTGAGCAGAGCCGCAGATCCTTCCTCCACAGAGGCGGTTGCTTAGCTCCCTCACCCTGCACTGCAGAGATGAGAAAATCATTTGATTGTAAAATTACTCAGGCATAATTTTCAAAACTTAGAGGAAGTGTGCTGCACCAATCATTTCCTTAGCAAATTATTAACCAGGTGATGAGGCAGGGCTGGCGCAGCAAAGCAAGTTACACAGGACTGGTGTGCTCTCTTGTGGGTGCATTGTCCTTGTCACCTGATAGTTAAAGTCACAGGTAATCAGTACACTGAATTTCAGTGTCTCTAGGCAAGAAAGCCATTGCATTGATGATCTTAGAATCATAGAATCATAAGGCTGGGAAAGACCTCTAAGATCATCTAGTCCAACCATCAACCCATCCCCACTATGCTCACTTACACTTGTTCCAAGTGACACATCTACATGGTTCTTGAACAACTCCAGGGATGGAGACATCAAAGAGGATAAATACAGAGATATTTGCAGCCCCTAGGTGAGATGGTCACTGGTGCGGGAGCTTCTGTTTGCCTTGATGTCTGTGGGAGATTTCTAGAGTGAGAGCACCAGGAGAAAGGGCACATCAGGAGGTTTCAAGTCAGGTTGCACACTAACACATCAGCCCCCCAACGCTTGGTCCCTACAGCTGCAGTTCACCAGCCCATGGTCCTTACTGCATGCACTGGCAGGAGCAAGACTTCTCCACAGCCGCTCTAGAGTACAATGAAAAGCATAGCATAGCTGTGTTTCCTGTTTTAACAGAAGAAGGCCACATTGAGAGACCTAAAGGTCACTATATAAATATCTCACAGTCTGACACATTTAAAAGTGCTGGTGGAGTAATTTTAACACAGGAGGCCACATATACCTTGGGTTTTACCACATACTTAGTACTGCATGAGTCCAACAAGTAGACAAGCACCAAAGAAACCGAAGAAACCTGTGACTCCACTGAACTAGAGCAGAAGGTAACTGTGAACAAGGAAGACAAGTCTTATTAAATATTGTTTTGTGTGTGTGGAAGATCTATCTGTTGAATCCCAGCAGTGTGCAGAGCACGACTACAGCCTGCAGTTCCGCACTGAGCAACGGCCTCTGGTGGGTCTGGAAAAGACAGCCAGAGGAAGAGCTGCACAGCTGTCTCTGGGTCTTACCTCTTGCATAAGTGAAAGCATTTGCAGGTCAGATACGGGAATGATTTACATTGTGTGTTCAGCTCTGTGGTCTTCAGAGTTGTTGGAAGGAATGAGTGCAGAGTACACCTTTCGTGATCTATGAATTTATTTGTCTGGAGATCTTGTCAGTAAAACACTATTAGTACTCAGAAAATCATAGAATCATTTAACTTGTAAGTACCTTCAAGATCATCAAGTCCAACCATCAGCCTGGCCTACTGAGTCCCATCACTAAACCATGACCCTAAGCACCACATCCACGTGTCACTTAAATACCTCCAGGGATGGGAGTCTCTGGGCAGCCTATTCTGATGCTTGACCATCATCTCCATGAAGAAATTATTTCTAATGTCCAATTTAGCTTGCCCTGGTGCAACTTGAGACATTTTCCTTACTTTGTCACTAAGAAAATAGACCAGCACCTCGGTCCTGCAACCTCCATTCAGGGAGGTGTAGAGAGTGAGGGGGCCTCCCTTGGCCTCTTCTTCTCCAGATTAAACAGCCTCAGTTCCCTCAGCAGCTCCTTTCACATCCCTGTTTTCCAGTCCTGTCACCAGCTCCATTGCTCTGCTCTGCACATGCTCAAGCAATTCAGTATCCTTCTTGTAGTGAGGAGCCCAAAACTGAACACAGTACTCAAGTTGCGGCCTCTCCAGTGCTGTGTGAAATCACCTCTCTAGTCCTGCTGACATCACTATTTCTGATGCAAGCCAGGATACCATCCAGCCTTCTTGGCAACCTGAGCACACTGCTGGCTCACATTCAGCTGCCAGCCAGCACCCTCAGGTCTTTTTTTGTCAGACAACTTTCCAGTCACTTCCCCAAGCCTATACCACTGTATGGAGTTGCTGTGACCTAAGTGCAGGTCCCAGCACTAACACTCTTTACCATTTCCCCTCTTCTCAGAGTGCTTTCCCAAAAAGCCTTTGCAGAGAGCAAGAAGGGTTATATGTGATCGTAGAGGCAATAGTGCACAGAAATCATCTGCTTCCTTCTTGTGCTGCAGCCCTCTGTAGCTCACGTCATCATCAACGGGTCTGCTACTGTCAGGAGCCCTTCTCCCATTTGTGCCTACACTCCAAAGCAGCCCAAGAGAGATAACTGTGGTCCATGCTCTTTGAAGCTTTTGAAGGAACTGATGTTCCTTAGTGACTCAATTTCATCACTAGTTCTCCCAGATCTGAATGCACATAGAAACCTGCACATACATAGCGTCCTAACAATAACAGTTCTTTAGTGTCTAGCTTCTTACAATGCATAAGTAAATTGTTCTTCTTGCAGTAAGTCTATCATGATTAAATTAATTAAAGCTGGACATGTCTCCTAATTCTTCTTGCTGATCAGATCCGTCTTCCTAAAAAAAACAGCTTTTTATAAGGGCTATTACACTATAATTGGTATTATGTGTGTTCTTAGGCTTTTTTTTCCCTCTGTCTATTTGTTTTATTTTGTTTGGACTCTCTTGAGTTTTGCCATTTTGGCCTCGGTGCACTCACTGCTGTGACTCATGTATTCCACAGCTACTGCCAGATCTCTGGGGCCGACACTGCAATTATTGCGTTAGAACCTGTCAGTGCAGCTCTGACTTAATAAATAGGGCAGAGATTAGAACCACTGATTGATCCGTTCCATGGTTTTGGACACTCGCATCTGAGATGAACAGTGGGCCTGTGGATATTTAGGGTTCAAAATGTCAGCATTCCAGATTAGATTAGTATTAATAAGACATTTTACGTACACCAGTTGCTATATATAGTGAGCATTTTGGTATTTGATGATCTGGTGGACGTGATAATTGCTGGGGCCATGCACCAAGTGACTCGTGTCCTTTTCAGGTGAAACTCAGTGTCCTTCAAGAGTGCAACTAAGGCACTGCAGTTCTGGGTGGGCATTCTGTCCCTTGGGACAATTCTAGGCCTGATCCAAAGGAAGAAAAGCCCTGAAGCGCGTAGAGTGTGGATGCTCAGCATCAGCCCTCCCATTCCACATCTAGAGGTATCAGTGACACACTCCAACACTTCAGCAAACTGAAGCAACAGCCCTCTGAGGTCATGCTGCTGCTGGTGGTTCTTCACCCCATTGTTTCCTCCATGGTCAGAAGCTCTTCATGAAAATCCAGGATTGATCAAGAGGGCTAGTGTGAGATGGACTGGGATGTGCAACGTGGAGCCATCTATCCTAAGTGCCTCAGTGCTGAGGCAGCACCATGCTAAGAAGATGGACCAGCCCCAGTCCAGCAGCTGCCCCAGAAGACAGATCTATAGTGCTGACTGCTCCTCTTGGCTATGGGGATGATGTGGTAATATGGCATGCTGTGCACGACTGCTCCGTGGCTGCTGGTGGTGGCTGCTCCACCACAGGAACAAGCATCCTGCATCACCACGACTGCTCTTCTTTTAAAATGCATCTCTAGGATTTCTGATGCAGAGAAGAGCTTGAAAGCACAAAGATTATTTTAAAGGCCAACAAATAAAAAACTTTCTTTAAGAAAATCATATTTTAAAATGAAATTTCATTATTCTGAGACAGAGGAAGCATATGAAAATTTACTAGGTAACTCCAAGTTTTTACGATGCCTTCTATGCATGAACCATGCTGTGAACACAGATGGCTATATATCAACATGGACATTTAAATTTTCTTCAAAACCTGCATGGGTTAGAATTGTAGGATCTATAGCTTGACAGATACTGTAGCAAGCTAAGGAATTGCCCTCCTTGCATTCAGCTTCATTCTCAGTTCTTGAAAATAAACATCTGTTTTATTTGTGCTCATGAGCAGGGGCAATGTTCTGATAGCTTCAAGTTAAGAAAATTTATACTGGGATAAGCTGTATTCTGTAGAAGTGCTTGTTCAAAACCCAAGAACGGGGTTCTTGTCTATGCTCTGTTCAAAATATCATTTTCTCCTCATATCAACAATACATTCTAGATCCAAAATTCCCTTCCAGGGAGATCTGAATGCTGCATGAGCACAGAGCCATGCTGCAATATGATATTTTACACCACAGCAAGCTCCTTCCTTACCAGAGCATTTGGTGGATAAAAGCTGCACAGATCGAGATGTGGAAGGCAGTCAACCTACTGTGTCTCGTTTTCTTGCATTCATCCATACTGTTGAGTCACAATCACAAAATGAAAAGCCAGATTTGGCTTTTCTGAACTCTCTGTTGGCAAAACAGAATGATTTTACATCTACCTGAAACTCTGAGGTGTGCCCACATAAACCAGCAAAGTCAGGAGGGAAACCTATGCTAACATCATTATGTCCAACATAAATTGAGGATTAGGGTATGCCATGCCATCTAACTCAAACATAGCATTTTGCTTCATTTAGACTCAAAAAGTAAGCTAATGATTCTGAAGTGCTTTCAGACTTAGGGACACATACGTTTTTTAAGAATGACTTATTTTTATCTTTGGCACCTCAACCCCGTTTGCACATGAGGGAGTACAAATAGCCTTGAGACTGCGGGTGATCCTTGCTTTGTGGTTCTGAGTTGCTAAGTAGCCTCTGTGTTCATAGATGCAAGGAATCCTCCCCGTCCTTGTCAGGCGGCAATCTTCCCAAGCATTCAAAATATTTTTCTCAACTTGAAAAAATTATCAGGGATTCCCCAATGAGTCTCAAAGGCAGTCATATATTTTATTCGTTTTATTACAAGGCATGTAAGTAAAAACTTGCATATCTGAAAAAAGATATTAGATAGAAAACAGTAATAAAATTAACATTATTCTTTAAGAAACTTCGTAATAAATACATTTCCCCTCAACATTAAAATGCTTGTTATTTTGCACAATAAATACAGCATAGCTCTGGCATAGAGAAAGGCCAAGACTGGATACAAGAAGTCCGTGTGGTTTCTTAAAAAAGCTCAGGTGATTTACAAAGGTTTGGCATCCTGCACTTGATGTACTTTGATACAGCTTGTGCTTTAATTTTATTTTGACTATGAGTTTTAAACAGTCCCATAACATAGAAATATGAGAGGAAAATTTATTTGACTATAGGATTTTTCCTTTAAATATTTTCAAAGTAAGAGATGTGTAAACTCATTGAAACCAATCCTTGAAATAATAAAAACAAGTGTTTTGGTTGCTATTCTACAAAAATGCATATTTTCAGCTGTGGGTGCTCAAGCCTGACCAGCCAGTTGGCGAGGGATCAATGCCTAGCCAGTTCCTCAATTCTTTACA
Organism: Numida meleagris; assembly: GCF_002078875.1. NCBI lineage: Eukaryota > Metazoa > Chordata > Aves > Galliformes > Numididae > Numida > Numida meleagris. The sequence continues at coordinate 124,632,509 of NC_034410.1, forward strand.
CAATTTTCAAAAAAGAAAAGAAATAAAAGAGTAATTACAGTGAGAAAGAGTAAAGAGTGTAGTATTCACTTCCCAAGTCATGACAGTTTGAGGTTATTACGCTATTATCCACAGGTGAGTGGAAAAGAAATAGGAATATTCCAGAACACTTTCCCGGCACAATTTCGGATCATTCTGGTTTATACTTTTCTTATAAAACTACCAAAGAAAAAGAGAGATATTTCCATGCACTGTGCTGTTCTTATGTCAGCACAAATCATCACAATCACAACTGTGAATCTAAGTCATTTTCATAGCCCAATCTAATATAGATTATTTCCCACAACATAGTTCAATAATGTCCACAAAATGCCACAAGCTCTGGCAGAGTCCAACGTTCTTAAAGTACTGATAGGTCATGACAAGACTTGGACTTGAGTTTGAAGGCCATGTTCTTGTTGTTCTTGGCAACTATTTTGCCCCAAAACCGCCTGGCTTTCTTAGGAATGCTCTCCCTCCGTTTCTGGTAAGCCAGCCGCTTCTCGTTCTTTTCCTTGCTGTCCCTCCTGAGCCGCACTTGCCTCACGATGCCTTCAAAGAGCTCTTTCACATTGTGCTGCACAGCTGCCGAGGTCTCAATGAACTTGCAGTCAAACACAACAGCACACGCTCGGCCTTCTGCAAAATCACAACAGGGATTTGTCATGAGATGTCATGAACCAGGGAGGGAGGCAGTATGGCTGTGGGCTGTCACGTGGCGGGAGCCAGTGGCACCAGGGGAATTCCTCAAGCCTAATATAGCCACGGATAAGTCTTTAATCATCTAATGCTGCCTGGTAGGCCATGATTCATCTGCTCTGTGTCACAATCCCCTCACAGTGAGGGGGCCAGTCTCCTGGAGAAGGCCAGTCCTCACGTCGGCTGCAAAGGGAGGGAGCTGGGGCTGGCTGACATACACTCCATGGGGCGGAGAGGTCAGCCATGACTCAAAATCACCTGGTCATCTTAAGAGCAGACTCCCACAAGTAATGTTAAAGGGTGATGGCAGTGCCCTTCATGTGCCCAGCACGGCTCTCATTACCACAGGAGGCAGGACTCAAGGCCCCTCTGTAGATGTGTACAATCCAGGGTCTTCAAACAGTACCAGACTTGGTGTGAACAGACACAAGTTCCAAATCCTTAAAAGTGGAACTATGCCCATAACTTCAGAGGTATATCTGAAATCACAGTTCTTATCTCAAACTGTTTGAATATAAACTAGCGCTGGCAGATAACTTAAACATGCAAGCCAATTCATGCTGTCTTCTAACTTGCTGTGAACTCAAAGCCAGGATGGCTAAATCTTTCAAGGGATTTTTCAAGTTGGCCAGAGAGACATGAGAAGGAAAATCATCATCTCTGGCCTCCTGATGAGCTACCTCTGTTCAAACCCTTCACTAAGAGCAACCTTGACAGCAACCGGAGGAACTGTGCCTGTCCCAGTGAAACAAAAGTCTAGATCAACTGAGAAATAGAAAAGCAGGATAGCTGCAGAGACAAGAAAATGCTGAGCCAAGAAACCCGTGTTTCCTGTGGGCTCTGGCCAAGATGAGATTATCTAATGCATTGCCATGTGTTATGTCACCTAAACCTTGGGGAAGTCTGCGTAAGAAGAGATTCCACTGACTGAAGAGCTTGAGGGTCAGCAGTAGCTTCCCCAGATATTTTTCTATTCCTATTTATGGGCTTAGGACTCCTCGTGATTTGGGAGCATGGCACAAGCTCATTTGCATGTAGCAGATGGATGACTGCTTCAGCATCTCAGAGCAAGACACCAAGCAGATCTCTCCTTAAAGGATGTGCAGCACCTGCCCAGGCCAGTGAAATGAAGGGTGAGAGAGAATTTTAATTCACCAAGAAGTAAAACTCCAGATAAGAGGAGGACCTGATCAAACAAGGAGATTATCTTTGGCAGCAGAATAAAGAGGTTATGCATAACCATATATTGGAAACCTAAAGTGTTCCCAGCTTCTAGTGCATTCTCAGTCTGCAGTGGTCTTACACGAGGAGCAGGAAAGGAAGAAATTCAAGTTGCTTTTATGACGGAATTTAAATTTGGGAAAGAGATTATTTAAAACTTGACTTGACTAAGACTTGGCAGACCTTTCCTGGTCCTCTGTCCTGTCTTTCAGCCCTCTGTTGTTTTATTGCTCTTTTGTTGCCTGGTCCTGATCACAGTGTACTCCATCCACCGTGATGTTCAACAGCTATTGTATGGCTCTTACAGCTTACAAAGCTCTTATCCTCATCATTTTTCTTACCTGCCACTGAAACTTCGCGGCACCTGACAAGGTCACTTTTGTTGCCAACCAAAATAATGGGAATATCTTCTTTCTGCCGAGCCCTGCGGAGCTGTATTCTGAGTTCAGAGGCTTTCTCAAAGCTTGCTCGATCTGTGATGGAGTAGACAATCAAGTAGGCATCTCCCACTTTCATGCAGTGGTCTCGAATCCATTCTCCTTCACGCTGTTAAAAGCAAACAGTCAGACATCGTTATGCCCAGAACAGATTTTGCTTAGAAAATATAACATTGGAGAATCTAAACACATTCCTGCTGTAACTGTACTGGATATGGTTTGAATCACAGTTGTACTAAAAGCAATTCCAAAGTGGTGACCACATGAATACTTCAGCATAAAGGAGAGTGAAATTTGCCCCTGCTAGTTCATTGTACTGGATTTAGATTGGAATGAACACTGTTTGGAAAATGGCTTGAATTTTTTGTTTTATCATTAAAAAAATAAAGAAAGTTTGCTCTTCTCAGGCTCACACTGCAGAGCCGTTAGGCGTGCTTGGTTTGCTGTGGGGAGGATACTGATCCTGTGTTTTCCCTGATGCTGAAGTATAGAAAATACGTTTTTTCTTTCTCTAAAGATTACTACTTCTTATACTAGCCCTCATCCATATGCACTTTTCTTTTGGCATTAGACTAGTATATGTAAATCAATTTTGTACCTTGTTATCCCACATGTCGAGCAGTACAATGGTTGCACTCTCCCCATCCACCATCAGGGTTCTCTCATATGTGTCTTCTGGAAGATAAAATTAGAAATGTTGGTAACATTTATTTTGTGACATCACGTACATTATAAAAAAAACAAGTTCAAGTTAGTGAGCCAAGTTTTGTGCTGGCTCATGTTCAGTCCTTTCCTCATTTCCATCAGCACTAAACCTGCCTTCTGTTCATTACTGGTTGTCTTACTTTCCATGATATATGAAGGAGAAAGAAAGATCAGAAAACGAAATGTTCATTATTTTGGTTGATATTCTCTTTATCTTATGTGGGAGAGAGAAAATAGAACCAGAGGAAGAAATAACCAAAGGCTGAACATTTGCCCCACGGGAGCAGCAGAGTCCAGCGAGGCTGAGTAATGGAAAATATTTGCTTTCGCTTTAGCAGGGACAGTTTACGGGTGAACAGTCACTGCTGCTGAGAGCTATACAGCTAACAGCCCACCAAGCAAAGAGGACAGGGTTTTGTGAGACAGAAGCTGTTGAGTTTTAGAGACTGAAATGATTGCTGTATCCCATCTCTTTCCCATTTCACAGCTTCCCACATTACCTTTGATGACAAAAAGCAAAGCAGTCAACAAACCACAGGAGTTATTTATTTTGTACTGAAACCAAAAAGACCCATATCTAGATTATAAATGCCGCATGACTAAGTTCTGCTTAGATCTGGAGGGGCTGTTCCCACTCAATCACAATCAGTCCTTGCTGTGAAATCTCAGTCTAGTTTCCGGTTCAAATACTAATCCTTCTTCCCCCCAGATCCAAGGTAATTTGGATGAGTAGTATGGGGCTTGAACCCCTCTCTAGTCTTGCATTGCTGGCCAGTGAAAAATGCTGGGCTTAGGGTTTCTCAGTGTACTACACCTTTCCATGAGCTGTGTGAGGAGCCTGTTCCAGCCATGCTTGTAGATAGGACCATGCCTTAACTCCTGCCTCATACAATTTCTTCTGGGTATTAGTGGAGTGAACTTTCCCCCAAACTGTAATCACAGGCTTTCCTCAATGCCAGGAATCTACAACCATGCAAAAGACTCAGCCAAAAATATTCTGTATTTAAAATAAAATCAAACCTTGTAAACAAGAGCACAGGCTTGACACAGCTTAAAATGGAAGGATTCAAAGTACAAAGATAATTAAGAGGAGCATCTGTGTTCATGAGTTAGATGAATCTTACAGCTAGTTGCAAAACTAATCCCTCAAAACAGCTGTATTCCCTCTGTGAATTGGCTGTCCTGAAATCATCATCTCTTGCAATAATATTGCCAGTTTGTAAGCTCAAGTTTGGAGAATAGTTTCTTTGACTGATCAAGCATTGGCATGGGAACAAGATCTATCTGCACCAGAGGACAACATTTAGAGGACTCCTTCTCTGTTCTCTGTGACACAGGGAGAGGCTACAAGCACGTAACCACACTTCTCAAAAATGTTCTGCTCCAAATCATAGAATCATAGAATCACAGAATCTTTTTTGTTGGAAGGGACCTTTAAAGGCTATCTGGTCCAACTCCCTGCAATGAGCAGGGACATCTACAGCTAGATCAGGTTACTCAGAGCCCCATCCAGCCTGACCTAGGATGTCTCCAGGGATGCGGCATCCACCGCCTCTCTGGGCAACCTGTGCCAGTGCTTCAGATGGTCATACTCAGAAATTATTTGCACTTTAGACAACCCAAAGGGACTTCAATAGGATATAAAACAGGCTGAAAGTGAGCAATTAGTTCATCTCATGCTTATTTTGAAGTTGACATTAAAAAAGGAGAAATACAACAGCAGGTTTTCTGATACTGCCATAATGCTGGCCTTGAAAACTCGTTATGGCTATACTCCAAGCAATAGTGCTGGGAGCGCAAATGAAGGAAGAATCCATACGGCTTCTCATGAAGGAGAAGGAAACCATCTGACAAGGATGTGCAAAGTAAATCCTGGCAAGGACAAGAAAAGCTGTCCTGTCTATGCTCCACCGAAGGCTGGAAAAAAGGCTCAGAAACTCTCCATGCTAGCATGGGCACCAGCACACCAGGAACAGATAGAGGAGAGAAATGCCCTATATGCTGAACAGCAAAACCAGCCAGCAACTTGCATGTGTTCCCAAGGTCACGGCACCTGTGTCCTCAGGGCCACAGGAGGCTTCCATCATTGCATGACCCTTCTCCCACAACATCTTGCACACACTTACATCCTGATGGCTGGATGCCACAGCCTCACCTTCTGCATTGACTAGTCGTTGGGACTAAAGAAGGTTTCAAAATCCTCACTAACACAGAGGAACATGAAATCAGGGGTAGACGTATTTTGCTGAAACTCCGTACAGCCTACCCTGAGGCAACACATTTATATGTAAGGCTGAGATGACATTTAATGGCAAATGTTTTGGATGACTGGATAGGGCTTTTTTTTTATTTTTTGTTACATATTATTTCTGAGCATTGCATTCTCGTAGACCACAAGGAAAGGTCCTTGTTTTTCTCTGCCCTATAGAAAGCTGGAGATGGCCCTGTGGAGCCCATAGTGACACCAGAGTTGGACCACAATGAATGCTGAATGGCAGATACTCTAAAATAAAAGAGCATGAGAATCTGTACTGTTCCCTTTCAGAGGCTTTAGGTTGTTGTTAGAGAGATTCATACTTTTTGTAGCTTATTTTGTTCATTCTTGTTTTTAAGAGAGATGCATGTGTTGGAATTAGTTTTGACAATCAGATCCAGATGTTTGCTACGTCAATTTTAGATTAAATGACCTTTCTGATTTTCCATGCCAGTTTCAGCTGCCATGGCTGATGGTGAGCAAACACAGACCCCAGAGCATAGTGACCTACCTCCCAGCACCTCGCAGTCGCTGTCAATGCTGTCGTGTACCCCTGCAAAGATGTTGGCCAGCGACGACTTGCCCACACCTTGCTCCCCAATCAGCACCACTCGGTAGCAGTTGCTGCAGGACTCAGAGGAGATGACGGAGTCAGATGACTCCGAGGACCAGCTCCTTCTGTAGTATTCATCGGGGCTGATGGTGTATCGCTTCTGCACGTTGTACTCGTTGGAGTCCTTCTGGACCAGCAGGTTCTTCCCATCAGCGGGAATGCTCCATCGCTGCTGCTGCTGCTGCAGGCTGCTGTGGTGGGTGCGACGCATGGTAACATTGTTGAGGGTCATTTTTTTATCCCTGGTGAGAGATATGGAAGCCACACCCTTTATCCACAAAATACTTACAAATGCATCAACACCTTATTAACTCAAGGCAGCAGGTCCTGCTCTTCTACAGGGATCCAACACGCAACAACAAAATAGGAGACTCTGCACTCTTTTGCAGTTTCTAGTACGCAAAGAAATATTTCTAGCTAGTGAGTCAGAGGCTTTTTCCTGGGGATGATACCACCCCCATACATTAATCCTATCTGTCTTTAGGCTGTACACACTCCCTGCAGTGCTAGGTGCATGGGCAGGGAAGCACTCAGCAGAGCTCACGCATGGCTGCATCCCCATCAAGAGACAGGCAGCACCTGCAAGCACTGCTCCCTGCCCTCCTGCCTCCTGGGGCAAGCAGAGGGACCCGTCCCAGGTGCCTCCAACTCCCAACCTTATACAGCTCTCATAGGAGAGGAAAGCCATGGAAGCAAGCAGGCGGCTTTGGGTCTCATCTATGTCAGGACAAGCTTCAAACATTGGCTTTCTGGCTGCTAAAAAGGACACAACCAAGTCCAATGGCTTTTCAGAGGAGGCATAGTTTTAAGCCATTACAGGAGGTGGCACTGGCAGAAAAAGCTCTTAAATTTACAGGTATTAAATCAGCAACTTCATTTACTGCGCAATGGGCCAATTGGTTAGCTCTTCCAACCTTAATGGCCCCTAATTACATATAACCTAGCAAACTCAATTTTGCCTGGGTTGGAGGCAGAGCACAGTGATGTCATTCTCATGGGCCACCAGCTACCATTTTTAGGAATGTTACTTTGATGCGTTCCAGTTCTCAAAGTGATAGTTATTTGGACATTTTGCTTTTTGGAGTATATCTGCAGCTCTCTTCTCCATGTCAGTAGGCAGGAGAACTGCCCATAAAATGAATTTTAAAACTTGAATAATAAGCGGTGAATGAAAATAAGCACAGCAACACATAAAAACAACGTGTACAGATCACTACTCATTTGCACACAAAGCTATCTGAAAACCTCTTAGAATGAATGTAGAGCAGGCTGGAGAATAAGCAGACCAAAACCACTTTCTATCTGAACTTATTACAGCACTCGCAGTATTTTCTCTGTGACACACAGTGCTTAGTGGCAAAACTAGATTACTTGCACAGTCCCAGATGCAATAACTTTGCCAACAAGAAATAGAACTGACAAGAAACTAGGCAGCAAGCAAAGACTGCTTCACAAAATCGAATATTAACCGCAGTTTGATTTACAATGTATTATTTTCTTTCAGTTTCCCCACTGAAAAGATCAGATGAGAAAAGGCAATTCCAGTTCAGTCAGACATCAGGGCCCAAATAAATGATGACCATCAATAAACAATCACAGAACAGTCCCAGTCACAAACTGGGACTCATGATTTCCTCCCTAGCAAGCCATCATCCTTCACTAAACAAACCCTAATGAGACAAACACCTCTAAGTCACCACTGCACATCGCAGTCCAAGCCCAGGTTTGATGGCACACACTGAGTTTAGCTGTATGGGTCTACAAAGCCACATCAAACCCCACCGATGCGCGACCCAAGGCACCGTGGCCAGAGCTGCCTTACTTGTGTGCGACCGTCCGCGCCGTCAGCTCCGGGCTTGTGCTGCCCTCCGCTCCGTGGGCTGTGCTACACTGAGCTGCTCTGCCGGAGTAAATCCCCTCCCGCTTACGGGCTGCCTCTTTAATTCCTTCTCAGTGAACCTGGTTTATATTAAGCCCATCTGATCGGAGACAGGGCTTTTCCGTGACGTGGTTGGCCTTTCCATCCAACAGCCAACCCCCAGCTGGGAGGAAGCAGACATGCAGAAAAGTAAAAACTTACAAACAGACTCAAAAGACTTACTTGAAATCATATGATCATCTTAGTGTTGCCAGTAAAATAAACACATTTGGTTCTTACATGATGAAAATGGGCAAGTGGAAAAATAAAAAAAATAAAAAATACATGCCTTTCCATCTCTCTCAGTTTTGCATTCAAATGCTAGAAGGATTAATGATGTTTTTAAAATGACATGTTTCATAAATGCATAACATGCAGAAAATGTGTTATGTTCTTTGTCTGAAAAATGCAGTTAACTCCCCACTGGACAAGATGTTTTTCTGGAATAAAATATCTGAATGTTATTTTAGAATTATCTCACAAGCATGAATATTATTCTGTTGTGTTTTTTTGTTGTTGTCTTTTAAAGGGATCCAAAATGTGCAATCCTATTTTCTCCATCACCTTCCAAGTCACTGCCCAGTCATCTCCCCACCTTTGCTGTAGCATTCCTCCCGCAAGGGCTCAACAAAACACCTGGCCACAAACTGAGTGCTGCTCCAGCTGGACGCTGGCAAAGAAAGACGTGAATTAGGGAGTACAAAGCCTGGGCAGCACGGTGCCGATTCTGTCTGTAGTTTAGTAGGAGAGATGGCTATACCGTGTATGTGCCACTAAGCATGTGCTCACTCCTCAAATGGTGACATTTCTAACAGTGTGTGTGAAAATTACTTCTTGATTAACAGAGTAGAGTAATAAACCTCCACGAACTACCTGGTAGAGATACCACCAGTTATACAGAAGTCTACAGAAAACTCCTACCGTTTTTCCTTATTTTTGCAATTTCCTCATTATTCTACTGGTCATCTACCCAACCGGTGACTGCCCTTCTTGCTCTGCACTTAGGAAGTCTGAACAGCTTTGTTTCTGAGCTGGGAAAATAGCATTTCATTTCATGGTGGCTTCCCCTGGCAGCTCAGCACCAGGGCTGTGCAGGGAGGGAAATCCCTTCCCCTGGTGCTGCCTGGCAATCATGTCACAGACTTCTGCATTTTCATGTCTCGCTTAAGCCTTGCCCAGTGGATTGTATTTCCTGTGATAAAGCGGACCTTTATGAAATTCTTCCACTGAGATATGCCTGCTTTCTCTCCCCTTTGGCTTTGTTGCATTTCTGCATCTTTCATGAGGATTTTCGGGGATCTTCCGAGTCCATTTGCAAAGGGCCAAGAGCATTTCCCAAAGTCACGCACACTCATCTGTACACAGAAATCACTCACTGACATGTACTGAGGGGAGGCTTGAACCAGACCGTGTCCAGGTTTTGGATCACCTATGTTCGGCAGGCTGCCCTGGCCCCAATCTCTGCACCCCACTCAGAGAGGCATGCACTTCTGCGTAGGATGCGTGCGGAGGCTGTTTGTGCTCACTGTACAGCACAGCAAAACACAGCACAGCCTCTGTCAGGGAATGTTTACAGCACGGCCAGTGGGTCTCAAAACAGAGCACTTCACTCTCGTGCTGTCGGCACACCAAGCTCTGCAGTTGCTCCTCCTTTTTACAGAATGTTCAAAATGATGCAGGGGAGCGGGTGGCTGCAGAGCAGTGTGCTGCAACCCCATGGGGTTTGCTGAGTTCTTTTTATGTTCCCTGTCACTTGTCACCTCCTATACAAAAGCAAAACCTGTCCGTCACAGGGCTGCAGAGATTTATGGCCAGATGGATGCCAGCAGAACCGTAGGCTCTAATGTCTCGCCCAAGTGCTTAACTTGTGTTATGGCAGAAAGCACAGACAGCGGAAATAAATCACAGTCAGGAAAGGCTTTGCATTTAGTTATGGTTAGTGCTAGATCAGGAATTGCCAGATATCATCTCGTGCATCATTTTCATAGAATTTAAGGTAAAGAAAACACAGCTCTCCAGTGATACCACAATACGTGTCCTGCTATTTGCTTACCAGGGATAAGAGCAGGTTAATTAATGAATCGTGAATGGAGCCCTACCCAATAAGGCTGACCATGGGCTTGCATTTCCAAACACAGCTCCACAGACTGATGCAGGGTTCTGTGATCCTGAACTGCCCTGTCCTCTCACACTCTTTGCCCATCAACATCTCTGCAACAAAAACTGCCTGAGACACAGCACAAGAAGAGGAAAACCATAAGGCCAGCTGCTGTCGTAAAAACACAAGGGCTTGGATGCTGCTGGCTGGTGCAATATTAAACTTAGAGTGATCACTTGTTTGAATGTTATCCATTCTGTGCTTCAATAATCATGTCTTAAAGGAATGCTCCCTGCAGGATGAAGTAAACATCGCACTGCCATCTCTCTCTGGCCACTTACAGTTTGACCAGGTGATACTCATTGCAATTAGGCTGGAATTTTCCATCAGATATGAAACAGGAGTGCCTTATAGCTGGTACTTAACTAGCTATTTTGTATTCATGTACATGAAGGCAAAAGTAGCTCCTCAAATCACCATCTAGTGTGAGGGTGGTGCTTAGAGAAGGTCTGAATCAGCTTGCAGGAGGAGGGGAATTGCAAGGGGGGGGAAATGTTTAAAAAAGCAGGGAGAGCAAAATTCAGGTTTATTTTCTAGAAATTGAGAGCTGTGTCTGAAAGTACACTTGCTCCCTATAATTCAGTGGAAGAGTATTTCTTCATTTTTCCCTTTAGAGGACTTGATTTAGCAGACTGTGTTCCCAATAGTTAGTTGTCTGCAAAGGCAATGGATCCAGTCCACCATCCTCCTTCCCTCTGCACCATAGGAGCATGTTACATTTTTCTCCACTTCTCACATCCATCAGTGTTGGCTGGCCACTTGGAAACTCTCAGTCTCTCAGTAGCACAAGCTACCAGCTCCACAATGGACAGAAATGTTTTGGCGCACAGGCATGGTGCTGGGCAGGACAATGCAGATCCATAAGGTACCCACAGCTACCGCAAGGCTCATGGACCTCCTCCTGTGTCACCATCCATTTCTGCAGCACAGGGAGCCACAGGCAGCTCACTGAGCAACCATTAACTAAAAGGGAAAAATATATGCATAGCGAAGCTGAATTAGGCCCAGAGCAATGGGACTGATGTCGTATGTATTCATGCCTCCAGCTTTGCCTTTGGCTTTCCTGCTTCAGTCCAATGGCTGGGTGAGAAGTTTCACACCAAGTGAAAGGGATACCAAGGTAGCAGGGATAAAGTGTGCTGAAATTGGAGGTATGAGGTAAGTAAATGAAGAATTGTGTGCCTGGGGAGAACTGCTGAGGATCTTAAATGGGAATGGGAGAGAAACTCAGAAATTAAGGAATAATAAAACTTTGATTTAGTTAACTGGAAACAGAATCAAAGAAGTATGCTCCTGAAAGTGCTCCCCCATCTGAAAAATGCTTAACAAAAGAGACACTGCTCCCCTCAGAGGAGCAGACTTGGTAGCCTCCACTCCCAGCGGTTGTTTGCAAAGGGTACTGAATTTGTTCTGTCACCTTCTTTTTTCCTACACCACGGCAGATTTCTACAGTCCTATAATTCATCACTAAAAGCAGAATACGATCCTCTGGTGATGGAGCACAAGGACAGAGGAGGATCCCCAATATGTTCTTCTTGTGTGCAAGAAAGCAGTAAGGCTGGTATTAGAGCTGTCATGGAATAGGATCGCCTTTAATCAGCTGCCTCATTAGGAAACCCCTCTTTAGTCTATTACTTGCAGATAATCTGGATTCTGATGTACCAAAAGGGAGGTGTGCTCCATATCCGTGCTCAGCAGAGCTTTTGTAACTGCAGTTGGTGACCAAAAGGTATTTTCCCATTCATGTATTAAAGCGGCACAGTTGAATACTAAGCAAAGAGTGAAAAATGAGCAGCCAAAGAAGCAATGCAGTTAGGTTCATAATAAATGACAAGTTACTTTTTAGTCTAGTTAACTGAAGAGAATAAAAAGCACAACAGCAACAGTTGAAACAACTGTCAGCTGTGGAAAAAAAGCAACAATAACGAAGAGCAAATTGTGAAAGTGAATTATTCAGTAAGAGTTAGAAAAAGGAGTGCTTATTTCCCACCCATGCTTTCAGTGACGTTAAAGAACTCTGCTGATAATTGTCCAGGGAACAGGATGAAGTCATGCTTGACATAAATAAATGTGCTTTTCAAATGGAATCAGTGCAATTTAAAAAAAAAAAACAAAAACATAAAATGCTAACAATAGTAGGATGTGATTTAGCCATAAATGTTCTTCGAATACAGAGCTAAAAAAGTCTTCAGAGGAGTGGTACCAGCACAGACCGTTTTCTGTAGCTGGGATCTTTGTGGCACATCACAGTCCTCACTTGAGTCTGCTTCATGAGTAATGGTCTCTTCAGCTGCTGGAGACGCTGTTTTCCATAACAAATCCCTCTTGCTTTTATAGAAGAAGATTGTGGTGGTATTTAATGATGGGTAGTTCTGCATCAGCAAACCATGAGTTGGAGACTTCATCAGAATAGTCTGGGCCTCTGCTCGTCAGAACTGCTGAAGACAAATCCAGAAAAAGCTCTTTTGATCCAACTGCAAGTGCAACCAACAATAATTACCGAGATTCAGGGCAGCTGGGTCATACTGCTTCAAATCCCACAGAATTATGAAGAAAGGTCTCAAAACCCTGACAGTGCTTCAGAAACTTTCCACATGACGATCAGTGCTTGACTTTCAGGTCCCCAGGCTCAACATTTGACAAAAAACAGAGCTATACGATCAGAGGCCTCCCCGTAGTTGGTCCCTCACTTTCCAGGGAGGTTTGCTCCAGCTATCATCACTGCCTATCAGCTTTTATTGCCATTTTCTCCAATTCTCCATGCATGGACACACATTCACCAGCTATCATCCACCAGTTTGCTTTCTGATTGTGTTTATCTATGAGATAACTCTGCCTAGAGCGGGAAAGGAGCCTCAATTCCCATGCATGATGATTTGCTTTGCTTTACAACCCATATAAACATTGGATTGTGAAATTCCTCCGGGTTTCTCGTCAGTGAAGCCCGTTATCTGGGCGCAGGACTCCCTGCTACATGGGACACTGCTCATGCCTGGGCTGTGTCACTGATTGCCCTGGGGGTTGCAGTGGAGTCCTGGGCCTTGTGAAGTGATGGGAGCACGGGCAGAGACAGGAAAGTCTGTGGGTACCTCAAGCACTACGTGCAGTTTAGGCACCGCAATATAAGAAGGACATAAAACTATTAGAGAGTGTCCAAAGGAGGGCTGCAGTGGTGGTGAAGGGTCCCAGGGCGAGATGTGCGAGGATTGGCTGAGGTGCAGCCCTGGTCCATCCTGCCCTCACAGCAGATTTGACTTGAGAAAAGGTGTTGACCCCTGGTTCAGGTGCAGGTGACGCATGGCCGAATTCAGCCTGTCTGGACAAGAGGCCACAGGCACAAACTGGAGCACATTAGGTTCCTCTGAGCACCAGGCAGCAGGCTGTGCTGTGCAGTGCTGGAGCACTGGCACAGGTTGCCCAGAGGCTGTGGGTTCTCCTCCTTCAGGATGTTCAGAAGCCACCTGGCCACGGGCCTGGGGCCCCTGCTCTGGGTGTCCCTGCTGGAGTGGAGGTGGGCCAGAAGGGCACAGAGAGCCCTGCCAGCCCATTCTGGGATTTTCAAAGTCATGCCTGGGCTGTTATTGACACCTGCACCAGGCGACATTTAAAACTGCACAACATACTGGATCACAATGGCTAAGTCAGCTATTCTCATCAGCCAAAGCAAGATCCAGCGAATCAGGGAATCAAGATCGAGGAATATGGTGACTGGGTATCTTAACCCTCCCTTATTCTCCGTTTATTGCATAGGAGATCAGCAGCAACAAAACCACAGCTAAATGTGGTCTGTTGAGAGGGATGCAATGGCTCTCTGCTCTCTGCATTTACAGTTCTGTCCCTCCAGTGCCACCGGTTCAGCACAGCTGTGCCCTTGCTGCACCAGCACCTAGTGAAGTGATGCTTCACGTGATGGCTCAGTGATTCACCGCCTTGTTTGGATTTTCTGGCTCCCGGCTTGTGTTTATCAGCAATACACACGCACTCCCCAGCATCAGAATGTAAGCGGGTTGGAGCCGGACAAAATGCCTTTCAGGAAGATGCTGTATACAGTCAGGCATAATTAATGTCTATTTATTTGAACAATGGCACCTCTTTTATTTTCACAGCTTTACTCTGCTGTCTTTCAGCATGCACTTTTCACTTTTCCAAAAGGAAAGAAAGAAAAATGAACATAGAAGGGAAAATATAGCTGTTGTTTTCTCTTTGAAGACTGAATTCTTCATCTCTGTTATACGTGACATGAAAACTGAGTGCCGGGCCCCAGGCTGGATTAATTTCCCCTCATTCAAAGTAGCCACGTTGGTCCCCAAAGAGAATGAAGCAGAGTTAAGCAGGGATCTCCAGAGTGATTCATCCCATCAAGGCCGTATGAATCACCCTTGGAGATGCATCTTTCCCCAGTGACACCAGAGGGAACCCGGGGAGACGAGTCTCTGCACTCACATAAGCCTTGAACTTCACTGCGTGAAGGTCTGACAGAAAGTGAAGTGAACCAGCATCTAACAGCTTACTGGTTAAATTGTACCTATGTGTTTGCAGATGTACAGTAAGTGGAATGGGGTTTAAGATACACTCATTACATGAATAAATGAATAAAAATTATCCTGCTGCAGTGGTGCACAGATGCACAAGCATTGTGGCCGGAAAGCTGGAGAGGAACTGGTACGTGTGTTATGGTCAGCATGGATGTCAACAGGGGTCTGTTTCCAGTAACCACTGGGACACTTCTGGGGAGGAATCGTTTCTGTTGCCATCCACATGGACTGATCACCAGCTGCTGGCTTTTTAAACCCCTTGACACCTGCAGCATGGCTTATCGTGACCAAGAGCTTTCTGCCCTGCCTCTGCAGGCCAGTGCGTGCTGTCAGTGAGTGCCACCACTCCTCTCTGCCCAAAGCCCTGCACTGGTGCCCATCAGCAGCAGGAGCACTTAGCACAGAGAGCTTCACAAGAAGCTCTTGCTGAAATATGAGCAACGAGTGTTGTACACAGAGAACACTGCAGGGAACAGAGTGCGCACAAATCCCTGCCTCCAGAAGAAAGGAGGATCACAGCCAGCACGTTTTACAGGGAACGTGCTCAGTACAATACCAGCAGTTACAGGACTGTCATCCTCAATCTTTCTTCACAACGCCAGTTCCTTGGCACTGAAGGCCCTTGCAGTCCTGCAGGGGTCAGAAAGGGGTGGCACAGCCACAGCACCATCTCCTCAAGCTGGAACACGTGTCCTTGCTCAGCCTGCTGGGTGGGCTCCTACAGCCACCGTTTGCTTGTCTTTTGCTTTTTCTTTATTGTTTTCAGAAAATCTATTTATTTCAATGGCAAGCAGTAAATACTGGATTTGGGCATCATTGATAACTGAAAACAACAGCTCTGATGGATAACAGGACCTCTAATACTTTCACTGCATTCTCCAGTGCATCTCATGCATTTGCAAAATGTGCATCTCCATGATAATGTGTGGGACAGCACCATCCTCTTCAGAAGCAGTGAACTGCAAGGTCTATCACACTTTTTTTCCCTTCTTTGTGATGTTCTTAATTAGAACATCCTTTAATGCCTCCTGAGCATTTTCTACAATGAAAGATCTTGAAGCTTCGTACCACCAAGGGAGGACCTGTTCTCAGGAAGCCAAGGACGCTGAGCATGCTCATAGCACGAAGGTGTGGGTAATCAGAAAAGGCAACATCCTCCCATTGCGAAAGCACATTTGTAAGGTGGGGTACCTGAAGAGCACTGTTCCTGTGAAGCATAAAACTTGAGAAACTGTTGGGAAAAACCTTTGATTCCTTGAGCCTGAGGAAGTAGCTGCAGCCCTGCTTTTCATAAATCCTCTGGGTTTAATTGGTAGCCAGGCTGGCAGATTTTGAAGCCTGGCTTCTAAAGCCAAATCTTCTAAAGATTTAGAAGAAAAGATATCACTCAAAGTCACAGGCTCAAGGACCACAGCTCTGGCACGACTCATAAACTATATCTGACTTTTGGTGCTTTACAAATCTCACTGCTACACAGCTCACAACATGGTGGTCAAACAGAGGGTCAATCAGCTGAGCCAGAGTCCTTGAATCACATCACAGCTGCTTTCTCCCCCTCATTGTCCCACGCACTCCGGAACTGTGCTCTGATGAATTTTAAACAATTCCATCATGTTGTAAAGAGAGACCCAACGTACCCCAAACATGAATGATTAGATGATGATAAAACATATCACAGCAAACAGAGACATGCGGGGGAACAATATGGACTCATCCCATTAAGAAAGCAGGGAAAATATTTTGATCTCCTAGTTACCAGCCCACTCCTGTTTGACTTCTGACCTAAGACCACACTGCTGGTGATTCCATCCCCGCAGCTTTGGCTGGTATCCGGGCAGGGACATGGGATCCTCGGCAGTGAGAGCAGAGCAGCTCTGCACTGCATTGCCTCGCGCACGCTCCCTCGCTCGCAGGTTAAGAAAAGATGAAGCTAAAAGGAGCAGCACCCTTAAGGGACAAAATGTTCTTTTGTCTTTGTAGGATCACACTGCAAACTCTGTTCTGATATCTTACCTGAATATCTTCATATACTTGCTCTCAGGAAATGCTTCCTTCTCCTCACGCATTGGCATGTATCAGAAATCATCCTTAAATTGAGTTAAAATCAAACATAATTGAGGTTAAAAAACATGCCCGAAACACCTTAAGGGAGAACAGCACTGTCAGTCCACATGCTCTGTGGAGGATGAATGTCTTGTGCCCCATATGCTGCACATTTCAGGTCCAAAAAAACCTGTACAACACAGGTTCCTGGTTGCCTCTCACATCTCACGCATGGGACAGACCACATCTACTGCCTTGGCCACCCTGGATTCTCTTGCACAGGGATGCAGTCCCTTGCTGTCTGCCCTCACACTGCAGGAGCTCCAACTGCACCTTCGAGTTGTCTTCCAATTAAACACATAGTTAACACCATTGCTATATGCTGGACACATATGCAGTGTGTTAACCTTCTGACTGAATAAAATAGAAAGCATGAGAAAAAAAATAAAAAGAGAGGAGGAGGGGACAACAGATAGAGAGATCTTGCCCTCAGAACAGCCTTCCTGAGATCCTGTAGATTCAAGCAGTCCTTCATCTGGAGATGCTATACCATTTGCAAAATGTCACTCCCAGTTATTTTATTGTTGGCATGACGGTCATTGCCCTGGGTTTTTACCTGTAGGCAGAGAAAGCCTATCTCCAGGTTTTTTGGAAAAACAGAATTTTCCCCACTGCCCAGCACTGGCTTGAGTGCAAAATGCACTGCCCAGAGTGGTGCTGGCCACTCCACTCAAGGTGGGAACCATGAAGCAAATACGCAAATCCATGAGCAGTCCTTGTTCGAATTCAACAGAAAAGGGAGCCTGCGGTTTTGATGAACTTCAAGCCCAAAATCTATGTCGCAGGGAGAAGGCCGTGATGTGGAGCTGAGGGCAGTTTGCATTAAGAACATTTTATTGACGATGACAGGGGAGATGAGATGAGACGACTCCCTCTTCCCCAGCCTGGAAGCAGACAGATTCTGGAGATACCAGACGTGAAATGCAACTTTCTGTGGAGGGCACACCCGCCTTGTGGCTGGGTTTCACATTATTTTGCTTTCCATTTCTAAATAGCACCAGGGAAGACTTTTTAACAGTGAGGGGAAACGTTCCTGAATTTTAGAAAAGTCCAGTAAGAAGTCATGAAAGAGCAAATTCTTAGATCACAGCGTGTGGGAAGCGAGCAACATCATAGGTTTGCTCCACACCCTGTGTGTGCTTGGTGGCACCCTGCTCTTGGCCTCACAGCTCTGATTCCCCCTCCAGGCCACCCCTGTGGTTTCCCCATGGCAGTTGCTGCTGCACAGTCCCGGCTGCTCCCCCTGCACCAGCAGAGCACCCACCGCTGGGAGAAGCTCAGCTGCATGGTCCTGGCTACGACTAGAAGCAATGGAAGCAGCAAGCACATGGATTTATCCGTAAAATGTAGAAAAATAAATAAATAATAATAAATTTTAGAAAAAACAGTAACAGTGGCAAACACAGCCCTGGCCAAAGCCTTGCAGCCTCAGCAGCTCTCTGGCTTCTGTGGCAAAGACAGAATAACCTCATGTTCAGACGTGAGAAGGTGAGATATAGTGCCTTGAAGAGTGAAAAGCAACACACTGTCTCTAGTATTAATTGCTGATTTCATTAGAGCCGCACAAATCACCTGGCAGTAACCTTTTTGTTTATAGCTCGTGCAGGGGCACGCTGTGCAGCCTGCGTCACTGCTTTAGTTATTGTCTTTCCATGATGCACTTGGGGAGCGTGCACTTCCCTGCAAGCGGAGTGGCAAGTTCCCGCAACCCACCTGCTCGCATGCACAACTCCTGCTTACTGCACTTTGGAGAAAACAGATTTATTAACCCCCAGAGGAACGGCATCCTCCTGCTTGCTTGCCAGCTGCAGCAGAGTGAAATTGCTGCCAAGCTCCAAACTGCAGTGAAACACTCACAGCGGCATAGAAACCATCCTGCAGGGCTGGGGGATGCCAGCTCTGAGCCACCATCCCACAGATGGAAATTTGGGGGCCATCATGTTGCAATATATTCCAGCCCGTGTGGCTGGCGGTAAATGACAACAAGCGTTAAAAAGCTTAGCCAGAGCTTTTATTGAACACAGCATGGCTGAAGCATCTTAACGACATAAATAGGCACTGTTAATACTTAGTGTTACCCAACTGCTGAAGTAGGTTACAGTATTTTTTAGTTTAATTGGGGATAGCCCAATGTATAAATAAGTTGTGGCTATGTATAGCTGGGCACAAGGATTAGAGACCAGCTTAGTACAGAAGTAGATCCAAGAGACCACTTAGGAAACAGAAAGAGATTAACTGGACTGGAATAGTAGAGCCCCAGCGCAGTGACGAACCTGAGAACAGTGGGAGTCCCTGTGCAGGGATGCCTACTGATGAGAGCAGCCTGATGCCCGTCAAGTTTGTGTCATTTCTTACACTCAGACAAGGGCAGCCCTTAAGAATTATAAGATGGGTAAATACTCCACAGGACCGCATTAAAGGTCACATGACGGCTGACTCCAAGGGCATACACCAGGCACTAGAGCGCGTGCCGGCTCCCCAGCCTGCCCTGCATTTAGCAAGGTGCTCCCTCCGCAGCCCCAGTGCTTGGAGGTCGAGATGTGCAGGATTTGTTTGGACGTCTGGAGCAGATCTCCAGTATCCTCAGGTCTTGGGCTTTAAATCAGTAAAATGATCTGTGCGTGACACACAGTTCTTGTGAGGAATATTGGAAAAAAGCACTGGGACTGTTAGAGGAAATCACAAAGGATGTGAAAAATACGACTAAAATAATAATTTGCTTTTAACTATTTAAAAGAGAAGTTCTGAAATGCTTACAAAGATGAGGATTGAAAGAACTGGGAGCAACACTGTTATTGTTAGACACATGCAGTCACCAGGATCCACCCTGCCAAGCATTATACAAATGTGCATCAAAAATACTGCCCTTCCCCCGCCAGCTGTCTGTTAAGTCTGAGACACTGAAAATAGGAGGAAACAAAGAGAGTGCTGGTCAAAAGCAAAGGGAATGGCCAGAGCAGGTCAGCATCACAATACTTAAAAAAAGACTTTTATGTAGAATTTAACAGAGAAGGAAATAGCTCTGGGTCCTTTGGGGTCTTCTAGGCACAAAGGGGCAGCACAGGAAAGAGTATGGGGGATTGGAAACTGCCGTTCAATTCTCCACCATCGCTGCAGAAAAGAATGGGATTTTCTTTGGAGCATGATTGAGCGCATTTTCCAGCCGAACTCTAAATAGCCCCGCAGCTTTTTGTATGGCTTTATGCTGCCCGTGGATTTATCATCCAGTCTGAGGCCATGCTTGTGATCTATGCCATATTGCAACATGTGGTATAAGTCAATCTGATAGTCTGAGAACAGCTTGATTATTTTTTCTAAAAAAAAAAGGTCACAGAAAATACTAAACTTACCCATGTTTACGTTTATTCATTTTCACACTTTTAAAAATGCTTAGAACACCTTATGCTAAATTTCCAGAAGTTAGCATCAATCTCTTGCTGCCTTGATGCCTTCATATTTTCTTTATTTCCTTTTTGAAACCTTATGCCATAAAAAAAAAGTGGTTGAAGACTGTTGTTTTTTTTTTTACCAAGCCTGTTGAGTTAAGCATGAGAACCTACGCCTGGAAATGCAGAATCCTTTATAATAAAAGACCAAAAAGCATTGGCTGTGTGAGAACATAATGAAATATGACAATAACCACAATGGAAAAAGTGGAATAGATTTACAGTTTTAAAATAGCATGCACGATACAAAAGTTCATGGATCTATTTAAATTTCAACAGCAAAGACTGTGGATTTTTTCATTAATGAAAAATGCATTCATTGTGGCTTTTAAGCGCCTCAGTTTAGAAGTTGAAGGCAGTCTTTATTAATAGCACATGTCACCCCTGCACAGGAGATTCTTGTGGCAGATTCATTTGCCCCTAAAACAGGCAGCCCAGGCAGCAACAGAGATGAGGATGGAGCAAGAAGTACTTGGCCGGCGGGTGGTGGCCATGGTGGCATGGGTCCAGGGACCCCAGGATGAGTTTCGCAGCTGCTTCACAGCCATTGGGAGGGATGCTGGCACAATGCTTGGGGAGCACTGGGAGGTTCAGGTCACCTTCCTGGCTGCCACTGCCTACAGCTGACAGCTTTCTTCTCTGTCATAGAATCATAGAATCAGTAACGCTGGAAAAGACCTTGAAGGTCATCTAGTCCAAACGTCAGCCCACCCCCACCATTCCCACTTACCCACGACTCTAAGTGCAACATCTACACGTCTCTTGAACACCTCCAGGGACAGTGACTCCACCACTTCCCAGGGCAGAGTGTTCTAACACCTCACCACTCTTTCTGAGAAGAAATTTTCCCAAATATCCAATCATTCCCACACTTTATTCCAAGAACTCCTGCGACACAGAGAGAAGGCTGGCAGCTCGGGGCCAACACCATCACTGCAGTCTCTCTGTCTCTCTGGTTACTATGTATGGATGCGTGTCAGCCTTTTCATGGAAATAGCTCATGTGAGCCAGGCAAGCAGAGCACGTGCACCCATCTCCCCATTCTGAGAAGGCAAATAGCTGCCAGGAAAGCCCTGCTTCCTGTACAGCTTGCATAGATGACAATGAAGCAAGGAGCAATCAAAATAAATGCCCCAGAGCGTGCTACCAGGAGCCCTGGGGAATGCTGCGTTCCTAAATCACAGAAACACAGAATCATAGAATACCCCGAGTTGGAAGGGACTCACAAGAATCATCATGTCCAACTCCTTGCTCCATACAGGACCACCCAGAAATCAGACAATATGAATGTGTGGATGCCCGATCTCCCCTTCTTTGGAGAAAGCTGCCCTCCACTCCGTGTCCCAGAGTGCCACTAAAATGGAGGCTACATCTTGGGAATGGCAGCAGGCGGACTGAAAACTCTTGTCTAAAGCCTTCAGAAAGGCAAACGAGAGAGAAAAAGCAAGGAGGAAGCTTTGAGAAAGGTATCACGCAGTAGCAGAGAGTTAGGGAAAAGAGCCCAGGGCTACGACATGCCTGCCCCTCTGGTTGCCCTCTGAAGGAACGTGAGGAATGCACACAGCTGGCCTGAATCTCATGCAAAATGCTTATTTTTTCTGCTTGTTATAAAATCAGTGCTGGAGTGATCTCTCATCCTACCAGAGGAACTTCATCCCATACTGCAGTTAAAAGGGCAGGATCCCTTGTTACTGGTGGAGTCTCTCAAATGAGCTACAGAAAGACAAAGACCAGCAAATGATAATTTCCAGCTGCCGATGCTTCCAGTACACAGAACAGAGCTTCATGAGCCATGACAGCTCTCTGGAGAGGGGAGAGAGGTGCCAGAACTGTAGAACCCCTTTACATTAATCATTTTTTATAAAGTTTCCAGTGGAAACATTTTGGCACATCTTACACTTACGAAGTGCATAAAAAAGAGATTGTATGAAACATGTTTCTGCTTTTCAAACTTTCCCTTCTTTGTGTATTCCCCTAGCAGCCCCGTGTGTGCCACCAAGCAGCCCCGAGGCAGATCTGGCAGCTCAGAAAGCCTCAGGAGCCAGTGTGGGAATTGAGGAGGGGAGGAAAAAAAAAAAAGAAAACAGCTCATGGAGAAAACACCTGGCCCAGCTCCCCCTGGCTGTGCCACTTGGGTCTCAAGCACTGCACACCTTCCGATGTGTGTCCCAGCCGTTTTTTGCCCGTAGCCAACGCAGCGTTGAGGTGATTCTGCAGCTGGTGCACACAACAGGAATGTTAACAACATGATAAAAGCTTGATACGTGTTCTTTCTCTCTAACCTACTGCTGTGATCCAGATGAGGACTGCCAGTAGGATTGAAGACCCACAGTGCCATGTGCATGACGCTATACCAAATGTATGCATTGTTCTCCAAGAGTATTCAAAAGTGAAAAATGATCTCAGGTGCAGATATTTCTTTATGTTATTCCCCTTGCATACCTCCACTTCTTCTCTCACAGGCACTTCCTGGTACTTATGTAAACACTTCAGCAGATTGCAGGTCTGTTAGAGACCCAGGCGTTTGGCAGGACAATAAATAACCCTTAGCCTTGCATTCTCACTCATGCAGTCCTCATGGACGCGTTTGCATCTAGGAGTATGCATAAGGATTACTGCACAAGAAAACTAACCTTAAAAGAAAAAAAATAAAAGCGGATGACGGAAGGTCAGAATAATTTATGTGAAATATCAATAAGCTGTCACAACAAAAACAAAACATTTTTCCCTCCTTTCTCTATTCTTATCAGCAAATATCCTTACATGCACCCCTGCCAGCATCTCAGCTGATGGTTGTGCACGTGGGCTTACATGGGCAGTAGTGAGTATGCAACATATGACTTGTGCAGAGCTACCATAGTGTGCACACAGAGAAGCTCAGCTGACAGGAGAGCTTTGTTGGGAAGACATCTGTTTTTTCTTCAGTGCTAAAAGACCATGAAAAGAAGAATCGATTGGCATCACAAAAAGCGTAGGTAAGATCTGATCTACACATTGTGGGCCATATGCGGGAATGTATGCAAAAATATTTGTGTAGAAATGGATACAGAGTTAAGCTTTCCACTACAGCCCAAGTTGGATATTAGGAAAAATTTCTTCTCAAAAACGGTGGTGATGCATTGAAAAGGTTGCCTAGGGAGGTATGGGAGTCACTGACCCTGGAGGTGTTCAAGAACCATGTAGGTGTGGCACAGAGAGACATGGTTAGTGGGCATGGCGGGGATGGGTCGATGGTTGGACTAGATAATCTTAGTGATCTTTCCAGTCTTAATGATTCTATGATTCAGTGATTCATCTTATATCAGAAAATGGAATTTCAACCAACCATACATATGGCCATTGAAATTACCATGCATTTGATAAAATCTCCATTTTGTGTGGTCTTGCTTACTTCATTTTGAGTGTGCCATTTACCGTTTCTGATGCCAATGGTTTGGATTCCTACCCTAGGAGCTCTCTGTCCATTGCTGCAGCAGATACCACACAACACTGCTGGCTTCAACAGCATCTGCACTCCAGTCATGATGGGTTATTTTTGGTTCCTAAGAGTATACATGGTCCTAATCAAATTCATCTGTAAGCAAGTCAAGTGTGCTTGATTAATTCCAATGAGGAAAATCTGAGGACATATAATTTGTTTTATCTGATAGAAGTTGAAAACACAAAGCTCATTTCTAGAACACTAACTACAGTTTGTCTTCCTGCATGTTAGCTGCAAGTACTGACAGGCTAGGAGCAGGATTTCTCCATTGCTACTGCAATGGGGCTACTCTTGTAGTTGCATATTTGTGTTGGGTTTTGCAGTCACATCAGAGTTTGTCTCTGAGGCCATGAAATACTTAGAGGGATCCTTACATGCATTTGAATTGCAGCAAATGGCGTGGGTCCTCCGTTAAGAAAAATACTGAGACATCTTGTCCCCACTGATTTCAGCAGCCTATATATCCAACAGGATCAGGGCCACAATCACTCACCACAGAGACACAGAGCACAGATGTTTGTACCCAGCTGCAGGAGAGGTGCCAGCCCCAGCGAGGCAGAGCAATGCTCTCGCAGCAGTGATGTTTCTTTGCTGCCAGAGTCAGGGGATTCCCCTCCTGCCCCACTGCAGAGGCAGTGCCTGCACGGCAAGTCCACAGCTGCTGTCTCACAGAGTTCTGGTAATCCCGTTCTACATAAACAGCAGATGGTTGTCACTGTAGGTTGCACAACAGCTCACAACACAACCAACACTTTGCTGCTTCAGTGCTGCAGGGTAGAGAAGGCAGCACTGGAGCAAGTATGCTGCAGTACCTGGTCTTGGCCCACACAAGCAAATGTAGGGGAGAAATGGGCAGCATACAGGAGAGGGTAGTGACTAAAATAATATTGTATATAGTAATGTAATAATAATATAATATTTAATAATTGGCAGTGACATCTAGCACTTGTGCAGGGAGCAGTTTGCTTTGGTGCCTGTATGCTGCTGCTATTACAGGAAAGGTAGTGCCTATACCAATCCTATATCTGGCAGTTATGCTGGGGATGCAAGTGATGGAAAATAGATTAGACTTGTTCCAAAAACAAATGTATGAGTTTTTCAATGCAACAAAGGGAAATTTGGTGGACTATATCAGAACAAGCTACCGAACCCCACCTAGTCCAAACATACACCTGAGAGGATGTAGGGTATAGGATTTTGCCAGGCAGTGTTCTTGATTGCTTCAAACTGTGCCCTGTACATGCTCCTGAATGCCATGGCTGTGTCCATGGTTATCATAACTCTTCTGAGATTCACACAGTGCTCACACTGATGCCTTCACTGTCGTGACAGCCTGGTCCCTTCAGGATTCTCAGTGCACATCTAAAGTATTCAGCAAGACCCACATTGGAAAAGACATTCAAACAAGCGAACAAGCAAAACAAACAGTAGTTATTTCCATCCAAAAATAGCCAGAAGATGAATTTCAACAAGTTTTTCATAGCAGCCTTGTGGACAGAGCACTCATGCAGGAAGTGGGAAAGCAGCATTTACTTCTCTCTCCAACTGGAAGGAACTCGGACTTGTGTGTTCCCAGGGCTGCTCCTGCCTTCCCCAGGGAGACAGTGCAGAGCATGGGGCTGAAGCTCAAGCCAACTCCTCCCAAACAAGACTTTTAACTGTTAGTAACTACTAGATGCTTTTATATTAGACTGTTTCCATGAATATCACCATGCCCATTTCTCAGTTTTGGCAAGAAGTTGCTTCCTATCACCTACAATTCTGTAAGTCAGTGGTTCTAGGGTGCTCATGAGAAGAGGAAGTTGCAGGGTTCTGTCAGGAGAAAGACATCCTTATGGATGAGCAGCATAAGGACCTGATTGTTTTGCAAAAGGTTGTCCTTGCCTTCTGAGGAGGTCTCTCTTTGTAAGGCTAAAAGAGAGAGAAAGATAAAAGAAATAGCTTGCAGTTGCACACAGTGTGAGTCATGGCTTGCTCTCTAAGGTTAGTTAGAGGTTACTCTCTAGTTACTCTCAAGTATGGTACTTGAAAATCTGTCTCAGGGTGCATTGAATACATGAACCCCAAGGTCAGTTGTTTTAAAAGCATTGGAGTGTCCCTGAGTGAAGAGCTTTGGGGAATTTGGTGCCTGCCTTCCATCTACACACTCCCCACATTGCTGAGGAAGTACCTGGCTTCAGTTGAGGGAAAACCAAATATTTTTGTTTGGATAGCTCCTCCAAGGGAACAGATGCTAGGAGCCAACTAGCAGCAAGTTCACTTGTCCAACAAGTTTAACATGCAAGAGCATTTGTAAGTCATATGCCTTTAGTCCTTGTGTTTCTGAGTCTAAATGCGACTGTCTGCTACAGTCTCGGGCTCACATCATCCTCAGGTTGAAGAGCCTGCTCCAAACACCATCAGGCTTAATCACTCTCCTCCTGGTCTTTCTGTTTTCCCTTCTGAATTACTTCTGTCCAATCTACCAATCCCTCTGTTTTGATGAAATTAAATTGTATTGATGGAAACATGTCACATGGGCAACTCAGCTGGAAACAGCAAGGACGCTGCGTTCTGTGGCAACATTTTCTGCCCTTGCAAGAGGCAAGCCAGGACTCTAACTTGTATCTTAAGACAGCTTAGTTTGCTGCCTCAAAATCTGACAAAAAAACTTCGAGTTAAATATTCCCCATTTTGTGAAGAGGAAAACCTTTGTGGCAGAGTCTTAGGTGTTTCCACATTGCTGCTGCTCTAACAACGTGGGAGAGGTGCAGTTTGTGCAGAGCCCATAAGAGCCCGAGCACCTCTCATGGGCCCCACTTTTTGGATGTTTCTTGGTGCAGTGTGAAATGATTAACACTTGCCTCAGCTGCATTAGTAGTGTGTGTTTCTATAAGTAAGGCTCTTGGCCCAAAAGGAGTCCATCACAACTTTCGGTTTTGGAAACGTCTATGTTATATCGGCAGTGATAGCAAACAGAGAGCACAGCCATCCTGATTAATTAAACCCCACACGGCACCTCCTAGCAACCAAAGGCTGTTTTTCTAACACTTCTTGCTAGGACTTGCAAGAGCATAACTTAACCACACGGGAATGCACTATCTCATTCTCATGAGCTCAGAAGTCTTTAAAGGAAACGTTACCTACCAAAAAGTTTTCTGAGATGCCATCAGTGGCCAAACAGACACCATGACCAACAGATGGACAGGTCACAGCAGGCCAGAAGAGAAGGTCCTATGCTGGATCGCGTATTTACAGTTAGCAACTCTCCCATTTTCCCAAAAGAACAATGAAGACAGCCAGTCAGAACTCCACTCCAAACATCTTCCCCACAGCAAACCATAAGGAATTTTAGAGCACAAAATTGGTGCTGTTCTGGGAACCATATGAATCACTGAAATCATGTCACTGAGTCCGTACAAAGTGTTGACAAAAAAAAACTGAGATGCGCCCATCTGGGATTCAGGGAAATTCCCAGCTTTCAAGAGTTCTTGACATCCTGGCATACAGCATCTCTACAGCAACAGCCTCCAGTAGCACTGCAGCTTCCAGCAATAAGGTTCCCAAATCTACTACTGATTGTAATGTGGCATCCCACCCTAAATCTGCTTTCAGCAGTACTACATCAGATCTCTCTGCTTGACTTGGCATTGGTGGGTTATTAAGGTTTTACTTATGTCTGCAACCTCATGCTTTGAAGATGCATCATTTACTAAAAAATCTTAGCTAAGCAAAGATAGCTGACAATAATCTCTGCATCCCAAAACATGATAAGAAAAGTAGCTGACTGCCACTATTCTGAGACAAGAGGTTTTTGTGGCCAAGAAGGCCAATGGTATGCTGAGATACATTAAAAAGAGCATGGCAAGCAGGTCTACTCTGCCCTGGTGAGGCCACATCTGGAGTATTGTGTCCATTTCTGGGCTTCTCAGTTCAAAAGAGGCAGGGAACTTACAGAGATTCCAGTGGAGGGCCACGCAGATGATGAGGGGCCTGGAGTATCTCCCATAGGAGGAAAGGCTGAGAGAGCTGGGATTGTTCAGCCTGGAGAAGACTGAGACGGGATCTGATCAATGCTTATAAATATCTGAAGTGTGGGAGGCAACTGGATGAGACCAGACTCACTTCAGTGATGTGTAGTGATAGGACAAGGAGCAATGGCCAAAAACTGGAATGTAGGAAGTTCCACACAAATATGCAGAACTTCTTTACAGTGAGGTGACAGAGCACTGCAACAGGCTGCCTGGGAAGGTTGTGGAGTCTCTTTCTCTGGAGATATTCAAGATCCATCTGAATGCCTAACCTGTGTGACCTACTGTAGGGAGCTGCTGTAGCAGGGAATTGGACTGGACGGTCTGCAGAGGTCCTTTCCAACCCCTGCAATTCTGTGATTCTGTGATTCCACAATGAAGGTAATTGGTTTACCTAGAGGAAATGGTTTACATCTAAATGCATACCCACCTGCTGTGCTTTACCAGCCACAGGAGCTCAGCATGCACACTCTTTGCTGAAATTAATTAACAAGAGAAGCAGAAATTGATATAATCATTAATTACTGTTCAGCACTTTTACAGGGAAGCCTGAGGAGTATGTTTGTGACCATGGGTCCCCAGGAAATAGGGCTGTACACACAGGGAGACTATTCAGAGCCCTGCCTGGGGTCACAGATTTAGCACAAAGATGCACTGGAGGTGCTGGGCCAGCAAATAACCACAGGTTAATTTTGGAGGCCACATCAAAGTTACCAATTATTATTAAAAAAAATTCTGTTCTAAAACTTGTAACTGGTACTTGTTTAATTCTAGAAACTTTTCTTCTTAAAAACTGCATTTTAACACAGTAAAATGTGTTTTATTGACATTACTGAGTACTGAGAGGAATGTCAAAGTGACCTGGGAAATGCTGCTGCTCCTCACTCCAGTCAACACTACATTATCCATTTACGATGCTAGGGATTCCTCATCAGATTTTCCTCCTCTCCACAGCACATCTCGCCAGTAACCATGATGCCACATTCTCTGCATCTCCTCTCACGTACACTTCCAGCAACACAAATGTGCAACACCACTCCTAAAAAGGACAGACAGGTCGTTAACTGGTGATAGCCTGCCAAAGCATCACTGAAAGTTGTTCCTCCTCAAGCCCAGCCTCTCACAGAACTCCAGGATGGCTGAGGCTGGCAGGGCTTTCTGGGCCCCTCAGGCCCCCCTGCTCCAGCAGGGACACCCAGAGCAGGGGGCCCAGGCCCATGACCAGGCAGCTTCTGAACATCCCCAGGGAGGAGACCCCACAGCCTCTGGGCAACCTGTGCCAGTGCTCTGGCACTGCACAGCACAGCAGTGCTGCCTGGTGCTCAGAGGGAGCCCCTGTGCTCCAGTTTGTGCCTGTGGCCTCTTGTCCTGGCACTGGGCACCACTGAACAGAGCCTGGCTCTGTCCTCTTCCTCCTGTCCCTTCAGGTATTTACGGACATTGATGAGATCTCCTCATCTCCAGGCTGAGCAGGCCCAGTTCTCTCTGCCTCTCCTCACATGAGAGAGGTTCCAGGCCCTGCAGCATTTTCATGGCCCTTCGCTGAACTCTCTCCACTATGTCCATGTCTCTCTTGTACTGAGTGCCCCAGAACTGGACCCAGCACTCCAGTGTGGCCTTACCAGGGCTGAGCAGAGGTGAAGGACCAACTCCTTTGACCTGATGGCAACACTTCACTAATACAGTCCAGGATTCCATTCACCCTCTTAGCAGGGACACATTGCTGTCTCACATTCAACTTGATGACCACCAGGACCCCCAGGCCCTTTTCTGCAGAGCTGCTCCCAGCTGGGTGCCCCCAGCAGATGCTGGTGCCTGGGGCTGTTCCACCCCCAGACTTTGCACTTGTCCTTGCTGAACTTCATGAGGTTCCTGTCAGACCATTTCTCACTCCCAGCACTGTTAGGTGGGAATCTGATGGCACTCAGACTGACTTCCACAGGACACAGGGAGGATGTCAGACAGCTGCACACAGCAGCAAATGAGCCACCACATCAGGACGGGGGCTAAGCCACCACACCAGGATGGGGGCCCTGCTGGCAGCGTCCCCACAGGGCCACCCTGGGGACAGGCCACAGCTGGAACCCCATGGCCAGGCCCATGGCTGTGGGGCACTGGGACAAAACTCAGGAGCTGGACACAAGGACATGAGGCAGTCTTCCCTTCAAGGTGGCACAAAGATCCGAGCTTCTTATCAGCAACAACTGTTGTTTTGTAACAACTGCTGTTTGTTACAAATCACTTTGTGAGTTCTTTGAATCAGAAGCTGTAACAACAAAGGGTCATATGTTTCCTGGCTTTGCAGGTCATGTGCGGAGCTGGAGCAGGAGGAGAAATGACTTTGAATACTGTCTGTCTGAACAAAAGCCATTACCCTTCCACCCCACTGCACCTTGGAACTGACTCAAGTCCCTGCATGGGACACCAAGCCCAGCTGCAGCCCCTCACCGGCCATGGCCAACCCTGCGCAGAGGAACTGAGGAGTGCCAAAGGAGGTCTGCATTTCATTCCCAGCAACACGGTACTTGATTCCCAGCAACTCATTTCCAGTCTAAGGACATCTGTTCAGTGTCTCTCTCATCCCCCTTCCCAGCTCCTGTTTTTTTCACCCTGACCTATTGTTCTGTATATGCCCCATGTTTAAAGTGCAGAAAATTGTAGCGTGAGTCTTCCAAGAGGTGCAGACCACCATTTGGAGAGAGAGGGCTCCCACTGAGGACATTCAGCAGGAAGCCTGTTACATCCCTGGGCACTTCAGGAGTCAGCAGGCCCTTCAGGTTCAGTCAGCAAGCTCAGAAAACCCCAGCAGCAGAGTATGGCAGTACCTCATGTCTCATGGGGGAGCTACCTCCACAGGGACCTCAAGCCATGTCGTTATTCACCTGAGCAGCCACACCTCCTATCTCCCACAGGAGAAAATCTGCAGAGGCCATACAGGGCGTAGCTGGGTCCAACTCACAGAGAACTCAGTGGAAATGGAGTCTCCAGGTTCAGAAGAATTTTGTTGTATTCCAGCTGGCAGTACAACCCCTCTCAGTCCCCCCAGCACAGGACCTGCTGCTGACAGGGTAGCCAGGGGCTAGACATCAGGTAATGAGTTGTAACTTGTCATTAAACCTGCCTGTACATCATTGCCTTTGGCAGAGGCTGAAAGCTTTCTTCTTTCAACACAAGCTCTCATTAGTCCCATCTTAAGGCAGCTCAATAGGTTCTCGTGGGTCTGGGAAAAGCAGAGCAGCAAATAGCTTTGGCTGATGATAAACAGTCTCTACGGGGACAATCACCAGAAATTATCTGCCTAGATGTTGCAGAATGAAATGGAGGCAGCACTCATTTTGATAGACAACTATCAGTGACACAGTGTAATTGCTTTCTTTTACTTTACCAGACCTTTCCTCATAACCTCCTTCAGATGCTGCTTTCTTGGTTCTTAGAAAAGCCCTTCAGATTCCACCAACCTGGAATCAACACAGCAGGGTTTGACTTCAACACTGTAGCTGGTATACCTTTGTGGGATGTATCCCATCCACATGGAGACCACCCAGAGGTGGACCAGAGGCTATCATATATGAAGGGAAAAGAAGGACAACTCTGGGGAGAGAGACACAAAGTCTCACAGATCTTCCTTAGCAGCCCTCTGTATCTTTGATCTTCAGTTCTCAGTGCGGTGCAGTTGGGCATTCTGAAGATATGATGGCTTGCTGGCATGGGGGAAGAGCAGCTGGGGAATGCCCATCTTGCTTGAACTGGCTTTGATGATTCAGAAAATAACAAAGGGCTGAATTTGAGGCATTGTTGCTCACCTCCTGTTCAGTTCTTACTCTAGGGTTGCAAGAGTAATGTAGCCTGAAAGATGTTTTGTGTGTGGTCTCAAGATTGTATTGCCTAATGGTAATACAGTAGGATTTTGTTCTGCCCCATAGGACTCTGTCTCTCCCAAATGAAACACCATGATCTTGGATCCTGATGTGATGACGTAAAGTGGCCAAATTCAGTAACAGCGAGAACTGAGTCCTTCCATGGTCTTTCTTAACCACCGCTGAGTCCACGTCTGAAGGTTTATAATGGGTTATAATGGAGCAACCTCTTTGGACTACTACAAGGCATTGTAATTCAGAGAAGCCCTTGGGCTGCCTTCAGTTACTTATGAGACCCTACTGTCTTCTGCTAGCCCTGGAAATTAAAAGAATAAAACAGTTCTATGCAGTCATTCCTGCCTTTCTCAAAATCATGCCATGGAGGATGCCAGCACCAGCCATACTTGCAGACACAGGTACTATGAGACTCTGCATGATGGCATCAAGCATCGTGGTGCCTCACCCATGCCCAGGATCCATAGCCCTGAGTGAGGTGCCAGGGGAGAGCTCGGTGCCTCCGCACAGAGTCACAGATACCCATGGCATTAGCAGACAGACACAAGAGCACTCCCAGCCACTTAATCACAGTGGCAAGTCTTTGGCAGCAAAATGCAGACCTGAGATCACCCCAGGGACTTGAACAGACCGTGTGGGTGTTGGACTCGAGGTATTTCGCAGATCAGTCTGTGGCCACGCGGTGACTGTAGGAGGGCAGGTTTTCAGGCACTTACAGCAGCACTGGGACTGCACTGGGACAGCACTGGGACAGCACTGGGACAGCACTGACGCAGCCACAGTGCCTGCACTCGCTCCCCTGACAGTGTGTGCAGCAGGCATGGCTGCAGCCCAGATTTACAAACCACGCTCTTCTGCGTCAGCTGCAAACCCACATGGCGTGCCCTCTGCATTGAAAGGCACAACCACATCGTAACCCAGTGACGACAGAACTGCTCACCAGACCAACATAGCTCATTAATTTCAATGCTGAATACAGAGAGCATTCCTTATTTCTGTTTGGAAGAAGCAACTGATTTCACCTTAGCACCCTCCTGCAATCCAGTGCTTCCCGCTCTCTCACCACGGGCTCTGCAGTCTCCTTAAATCCTTGTGACCATGCACTGCACGATCCAACGCTACTGTGAGCGGCTGCTGCCACCTTCAGGTCACCCTTGTTCAAAAACTCGGTTTGTCTTTGGTGAATATTGTCTCACAGAATCATAGAACCACAGAATCACAGAATGGCTTGGGTTGGAAGGGCCCTCAAAGATCATCCAGCTCCAACCCCACTGCCATGTGCAGGGCTGCCACCCACCAGCTCAGGCTGCTCAGGGCCACATCCAACCTGGCTTTGAATGCCTCCAGGGATGGGGCATCCACAGCTTCTCCGGGCAGCCTGTGCCAGCACCTTACCGCGCTCACAGTGAAAACTTTCCTCTGAAATCGAATCTAAGTTTCCTTTCTTTTAGTTTAAACCCATTCCCCCTTGTCCTATCACTATCAGACCACGTAAAAAGCCAGTCCTCCTCCTGCTTATAAGCTCCCTTCAAGAGCTGGAAGGCTGCAGTGAGGTCTCCCTGGAGCCTTCTCTTCTCCAAACTGAACAAGCCCAGCTCCCTCAGCCTGTCTTCATAGGAGAGGTGCTCCAGCCCTCTGATCATCTTTGTAGCCTCCTCTGGACCTGCTCCAAAAGCTCCACATTTTTCTTGCACTGGAGTCCCCAGGCCTGGACACAGCACTCTGACCAGTGTGATTCTCGCACCTGATAGGCATGATGGGATTACTTGCTAACGATGGATCAAGTTTTTGTAATCTCAGATGCTTTGCATCAGAGCAGGGGTAGTTCTGGCATGGATGGAGCAGATGCCGGACAATCATGGCACACAGCCTAGTTGTTTGTTTGAGCCCAGACCCCAGGCTGACAACAGTGCACCCCCACGGCCAGGCAGCCGCACACACTCCCTCTCTGCAGCACGGTGCACAGCTCGCTGCTTCCCAGACACCTCCTGGCAAGGCCCAGCTGGGCAACAGCCAGCCAGCTGCATTGGGCCTGCAGGAACACAGAGCTCCAAACAAGCTATGCGATGCAAACATGCCACTGCAAGGGCTGGGACAGCAGGATGGGAACCAGAGCCAAAAATTGAGTGGCCTGAAGTCACCTTTGATTTCCACTTTCAGACTCCAGGTAAATCCACAGCTGGATTTATCCACACTTAGGCTTTTACCCTCCAATTCCCAGCAGTAACAGCAGATTTGCAACCAGATCCACAGCTGTGGCAAAACTTGGGAAAGAGGACTATGTCAGGCAATATGCTTTCAACAAGTGTTTGCTTGCATTTATACCACCACGTACGACGTCTACCTCAGCTCATAGCAGCTGAAGGATGTGGCTCTAAACAGCCATGAGATGAAATAGTAATGGGAGAAAAATCAGGAATGCAAGGAGGCATTGTGCTGCTCTCAGCACGCTGCAGGAGAAGGGATGAGCTCAACTGAGCAACCTTGCTTTTGCCCTACCATTTGTAGCCAGGAGCGGGGCGGCTTTTGCTGCCTTCCTGGGAGCTCCTTTCCAGAGGCCACCTGCGTGCTGAAGCAGAGGAATCATAGAATCAGAGAATTTTAGAGCAGCTTGTGTTAGAAGAGACCCCAAAGATCATCTAGCTCCCCTTGCAGCAGGCAGAATTGCCAACCGCTAAATCAAGCACTAGGAAGGAAGAAGTTGTACTACACAAGGAAGTACATATTGGTTCCCAAACAAGTCTTGCTCACAGGAGGTTCAGCTCAGTGATATTTTAATCCCCAGCATCTTCTTTCCTCTAATATCTGGCTGTAGGATTCTACCGCCACCATGGCTGCTGGGGAACCAAAGCTCTAGCATAGGGGTTTCTGAGCTTGTGTTGAAATCAGGGCTGACATTTTAGAACTTATAACACTTTAACAACTTCTTAAAGACCTTCTCAGGCTATTAAAGCTTGCAACACCTTTGGAGGATAGGGGAGATACAGATTACTATTGTTTTTGGTTTATGCTTTTTAATTTTTGTATTTTTCTTTAATTTTATGGCCATGTCAAACACTGTACAGAAACACTCAATGACAACACAGAGAATAGAACCACTGCTAAAAGCAACTTGAGGAGAGCTGGAGTTATTATTTCAAGTGGCCTCAGGTTTAGGCAATCTTCCAGTGTTCATCTGTATGCCAAAGGCTCTTCGGTTAACTTCAGGGAGCTGCCAGCAAGCTGTTAGCAAGAGATCCCACAACCCTTTCCAGGCTGCTGATTTCTTGGTGCTGGTAATAAGTTTCTCAACACAGAAGAGAATTCTTGAATTCTTTTATCAGATCAAATCTTTAAATCTCATTGTGCCTGATTAGATTCTATTGTTTCATGTCCATCACAGATTTTATATCCCAAGGAACTTTTGAAGAGGACAGTCAGTGGTGGCTTTTCCTCTCAGATCTGTACTTTCTCCGTACTCCTGACACAGTCCAGGAGATACAGAACAGCAGAACTCACACTAGAAGGAGCGTTTGGAGGCCAGCTGCTCCAGCCCTCTACTCAAAGCAGGGCCAACTTCAAAGTTAGATCAGGTTGCTCAGGACTTTGTTCAGCCTAGTTTTGAAAACTGCTAAGGACAGAGCTCCCACAGCCTTCTGTGAAAGCACGTTTCCTCTTGTGTCTTTTTTTTTCTTTATATCCAGCAGCAGTCATTTTAGAAACACCTTCTTTATGACACAAACTCAGCATTTTCTGAAGTAACTGTCCATCCCCTTAGCTGAATGAGGCAAGGAAACAGAACATGTATTCCTGCAAGACTCTACTGTGATGCATATGTAAAAGGCTTTCACAAGTCCAAAAGACAACTTCAATCCTGAACACCTGCAGCTTTCAAAATAGTATCAGTATCCTTTGAGAGTTCGTGCTGAAGTGAAGGTTGTAATCATTTCCACCTGGCTCATACTTTTAGATTAGCAGTGATTCACAAATCAATAGCAAAGAGACGTCAATGGCTCTGTCAAGGCTTATAGGCATCAAGTGAGAAGAAGCAATCATTTTGCCCATGACTTCAAGAGTGTTTGCCAAGAGCAGGAGAACAGTGAGACTCAGGCATCATGGGGCCCATTACAGAATCTGGGGGACAGCATTCTCCCTCCTTTGGCCAAACTTGATACATTTTTCTTTTTAGCAGTTCCAACGTTGATTTCCTCGCCATCTCATCCTCACCCACCCTGCTCACTCAGCTGGATCTGGCCTTTCTTGGCTTCTCTATCTGACTGTACCTCACCAAAGCCTTTGCCTATGCACTCTCAGCCCTCCCTCCCTCTTACTGGTCTGTTCCCTCATATCACCTCCACTTGCTCTTCCTTCTCTGTGCCAATCCTGCTCTCACCAGTTTCTTTACCCCATACCACTTAAAGCCTAGTTCTGCTGCTCCAAATGGGATCTCCTTCCCATTTGAGGATGATAGGATGCTGGTAGGTTGAGTTAACACACAGCTGAGATGGTTCATTGCTGTCAGCTGTTGCATTTGTGCCCTGCCCAGCAGAGAACAACAGAACTGCAAGAAGAATCCCTTGAAACAGCTTCAGAACTCTAGGTCAAATTGTATGTAGTAACCCACAGGATATGGTGCATTCAGGGCCTGATCACAGGTAAAACTTAGGAGGGAATGGCACTTGCTCAAATCAGTAACATCTGCCAGTTCTGCATCTCATGCAGTCCTGGTGTGGAAGGAATTAGGAGATATTTTAGCTGCTCAGAAGAAAGTAGTCTTTACCATGTGTACTCCTACTGCCCTTTTCTTGGAAGCATTTATAAAATAGTGCAGATACTAAAAGGAAAAGTGAAAAACATGGAATGCTTTTATGGAAATTGTGCCTTTTTCTCTCATCACTCCCCTTTTCTCTTGACGTCCTAATCCAAAATGGGAAGGCAAGATATGGACAAAACAAAGTGCTTTCTCCTACCCGTGGTCTTAGGAGTACATCAACCACTTATGCAGAATCTTTCAGTTCAACACAAAAATAAATCAGCAGCAGAAAATTGATGGGGGAAATGTTTCAAACAGGAAAACTTTCAAAGAAAATACTGAATGAGGAAAACACTCTATAGCAGGAAATTGTGGCAAGCTTCAGTGTTAGAAAGGACTGCTAGTCCCTTTTACACTTATACTATGTATTTAAGATATGTCATTACTATGGATGACCCACAAAGATTCATCTACTTAACTCAGTGCCTTGGGCATCTAATCCCGATCCCAGGTCTGTGAGGTTTATGGGTCAGCCTTGGAACATGCACAGAACTCGGCTGATTTGATGAGGCTGAGCAGACCTGGTGTCCAAACCCATTACAGGACAGGACTAAAACCTCATCAAAGGCAACAGATTCTAGTTGGAGAGAGGACATTTCAGGCTGCTGCACTCTTATTGTTCAGCAAACTCCATCCATCAGGACAAACCTTGACAAGGGTCGCAAGGGAGGTTCTTGTTACGTGCCATAACTCACACTCTATAAAACTAAAGCCTGAGCCAAGACAGTCATGAAGAGAGGAAAAAGATTTTCAGCTAACTGACAGAGAATACAAGAAAAGCCAGCTTGCAGGGGCACAGGCTTTTGTCACAGTGACTGACATCTTGCCTATTTGGGAGGAAATGAATTAAAGAAAAATGAGGAATGTATGTTGTCATGTGGGTGTAAATCAAACCAAGCAAACAAAGAAGCAGAGGAAAAACCCAGGCTGACATCAAGACTGCAAGAAAAGGGGAGAAGAGGCTGGAAGAAGGCTGCAGATACCCTTGGATATATATCCTTCATGCTGTCTTAGATTTCAACACATTAATGAAAACTGGGTGAAAGACAGCAGCATCCAACTTATCAAAACTGGGAAGTTTCTGCAGAACACTCCCAAATTGGCTGCAAAATTCAGTGTTACTTCCTGGGATCTTGCTTCTGTAGTGCTTGTGCCGACGTGTTACCTCTTATCCTGAGAGTGGACACTGCATCATACACTGCAAGTCCTGTGAGTAACTATATCCACATTTCCAAATGGGCAACCTTGCTTTGGCACAAAGGAAAAGCACACAAGGCTCTATTAAAAACAGCTTTCAGTTCAGCTTATTCTTCAGTTATGCTGCAAAACCAAAAGCAGTTTTCCTTATTGTTCTTTACAGCCTTCCCAGATCTTCCAGCCACAGATAAACAACGATGATTAACGTCAAATTTTCGTTCAGCAGAAAGCACGTGAAAAAACTACTTTCCTTCTGTGTGTTGCTTGCCTACAAAGCTGGAATCTCTCTTCGTGAATTCCTGGTGGTGACCCCAAGCAGTTGTCAAAGCCTGTTCCATATCTGGCGTTTTAAGAAATTCCTATGAATTTATTCCATTACAGAATCACTCCGTCACCACTTGGCACCCTTTTTGTAACACATGACAAGTCAGAGGACTTCATGACCTCTGAAAAAGGCAAACCCTTAGCTGGACTTATGTTAACTTCTTGTCACCGCATCGCTACTGCACTTATCATACAAACGTCACCATCCGAATCATTAAAAAAAAAAAAGCGAGCCAGGATGGCTAAATACTGAATCAACAAAAACAGTCATATGAAACCAGTTTCTCTGTTGTTGTTGTTTAAAAGATGCAATATAAAGCAATAAATAAAACAGCCTTCTGCCCTTTAGAATCTGGGTTGATCTCCACTGAGAACATGAAGCACGTTTGCTTCTTTGGCACTATGCCCTATACCGCAAGTAATTGAATTTCTCCCAAACCCCTCTGCCTAGCTAGGAGTTGGCAACAAACACAATATTGATTGCTGAACCTAAGGGCTGGCTGGCAGCACTCCCTGCCTGGTGTGACTCAAGGCCCTGCAGAAGTTGTTCTAGGGTTAGTCATAACTTTATGACTTGCTGCCCTGAAAAGGTGAGCAGTGCTGTGTGTGCCCACTGGAGTCAGCCAGCTCACTCTGGTGTTAATAGGTGCCCTAGGACATGTTTCATTTCAAATGGAGTGTTCTCTGACTTGACAACCCTCAACATCTCACACTTAGAGCACAACTAGGGCATCACTGGCAGTGAATCCAGAAGCCAAGACCATCTGCTTGGAACTGACAACTTGTCTTTCAGCACCAACTACCTTACCCATCCTCTAGAATTTCGTGTTTGTTAAGAGAAGGGGCAACATGACCTTGTGAAAAATTGAAATCCTCAATATATCTTTAGCAGTCAACAATCAGATGACAGTAAGATCATTGTGGGGCCTTTTCCCAGAGAATATTTTTCACCTATGGGTGGAGAAAGTCACCTGGCCATGTGCTACACTTTGTCTGGTAATAATGATCATTTCACTGTGATTATGTGAGCAGGATGGGCTAATCTCATCTTACAGGCTTTTTTAGACTACTGTGAGAGAATTACAGATGGCGTACTAAATTAGATTCTGTATTCGTGCTTCCTATATTTTCCACAACCCATTCTTCCAGTGTGAAGCATGATTTTCTAGGACAACAAATTTCAGAATCAGTTTCAGTCTGCATAATGTATAATGCCATATTCAATCTGTAATTTGGGTAGTTCTGATTTACCCAACAAGAAAGGAGCGCACTCATAATTCAGTCATGCCAAGTCATCACCTCTGGCCTCCTGAGAACTCCATGGTGGTCCAACACCAGCTTTTCTCATATTTATTTAAAAACTGCCAAAATAAAACAGCTCTGCAGGTCAAAAAATAACAGGGCTTCCCTGCCAGACCTGCGTTCTGCCAGCATGCAGCTACATTTGTACTGTGTGGAGGGCAGGAACTCAACACAGGAAGTCAGAAGACTGGCTGAGAAAACCCTGGAGTCAGAGAAGAAGAAACTTGGGATGGTGTGGGTCGTGAAGCTAACTGCCTTCTGTTATACACTCAGGTTTCCTCAAGTGTTGACAGCTGGTTTGGTCCCAACCAGAACATGCGTGTTAACTGGAGATGACCAGGCTCCCATAAACAAAATGGCAATGGATGGAACCTACTTTTTCATGCAGATGCACAAAACTGCATATAAGATCAGTATTGGCAGAAAACAAAGAGAGCTGGCACGCTTCCTACAAACAGACAGGGACATAACTGACAAACTTATGGGCAACACAGATCAAGTACCATCGGTCTCAAATAACTGTTAACTATAATAATCATTACTATATGGATTAGCTACAGTTTGTCTTGAGTTTCAAAGCTGCAGGCAAATCTTGGCCTTGCTAATTAAAATAAGCTGTGGGATCTGTAAGCTATCGGACAGTCTTTATCTAACAAAAAATGGACAACACAACAGCACAGTACCTGGATAAGCATGAACATCACCTCCCCATACACAGGGTGAGGAACAAGCCCTTTAACAGACAGCCAAAAATGTTATAGAACTAAACTCTGTTTAGTTTTCATTCTTCGGTTCATCATTCTATTTGTACTAAGGAACAAAATTTGCATGCCAAAAATGTTCATAATTGATGACTTTCTCCACCATACCCTCACTTTGTTTTTAATTATTTTCTTTCAACATTCACAGAGTCGAAGGAAAGGCAAAAAAACCCTCTGAAACAGATTTCTATGGTGAAGAGAAGTCAGTGTATTTGACTTTCAGTTCCCAAACTCACAATGACAAGAAAATGTTTGATGATGGATTAGGTTGGACTGTGAATTCCATGACATTCTAGAGAAAGGGAGAGCACTGTTTTCTGAAAGTCGGTTGGGCTTTTTAATGAGCCACTACTATCACAATAGGTACCAAATATCAAGAGGATGTACAACATGTGGCACAATGCAGGATTAGCACAATGGACTCCTATTCTTGCTCAAGGTCTTTCAAATTCTCTAAGTTTGCAGTTTTTCTGAAAATTTTCCAATCTTCTGTTCTTCTGGGTCTTTTGAAGTACTTCACTTATAAGATGTAATCTGATTCCAAGCTTTTGTGTCTTCAGAAAGAAGGAAAACATACTCACAAGAAAAACATACAGTGAAAATATGTGCAGTACTCCAGAGTTTGACAAAAGGGGTCCTCAAATGAAGAAAACTAAAAATTAGATAAGCCTGTACTCAACATGCCTGAGAAATGAAGTTTGTTTATTTTTCCAGGTAAAAGCAATAGGTGAATTTCAAAATGTTTTGACACAGCAACAAACCCTGGTCTCAGAATCTTGGACAAGCTATTGCTCCTATTTCCAGTAAACTGTAAATTCAAAGGAACTAACACTCCTCTTGTGATAAAGCCACAGGTATACAGACACAGGACTTTTCATTGACAAAACAAAAATCCAACCAGAGCCTTGTAAATAGCATATAGCACTGCTTAATATTATAAAATATGGCTGAAGAGTTGCCAGCTTTACAAGTAATAAATCATTACAGTCAAACTAAAACTATAAAACAAAATAGACATACATAGGAATGTAGATAAAAACAATCTTACTAATTAAGAAATCGAAGGAACAGAAGACTTGAAAGCAACGTTAGATTTGAAAATCTGTATTATAATTATTGCAATTATTATTAACTTAGTATTACCTGTAACTTTTTTTAAACCTGAGGAATCACATTTACTCAAAAACCTCATCAAAACCACACAAAATAGAATTTGGCAAAAACAACTTTGTACATCAATCACTTACTACAACTATGAGGAGGAGGATGCAAGTGACAGGGAAAGATACTTTGGTTTTATTGGATGGGGGAAGTTGGATTGGTTACATTCTGGAAAATGAAAGAAACATTTTCTTTTATCCTTTCAAGAAAAGGATCAGGTAGAGCCTGATGTTGCCCAGAGAAATGCTTCCATTGCATCAACTGTGACATGGTGAGCGGTTTCTTTGAATTATTCTTCCCCTGGTCTTGTCTGAGCTGACAACACCTAGACACTGAAGGCTTTTTTGAGGAAGGATCTGAAAAAAGGGTGCAGAAAATTAATCAGAGAAAACTAAGAATATTTCAGTCTGAATCAATAAGACAACTGGTGATAATGAATGAGAAAATAGAGAAATGTAAAGAATCCTTCTTCATCAATGAAAACTGGACATCTGTATCCATATTAAGAGGGGAAAGGCTGTTTCTTGCTCATTGATCACGTTTATCAAAATCACCACATGGTAGCCCAAAGATGAATTCTTTCACAAATAGATGGGAAGGGAAATATCCTATCTGGCTACCTCCTTTCTTCCATCTTCCTAATTCTGTAATATTTGGGTTTCCTCCCATTCTTTAAGTAATTCTGCGTATATAAGTATCCTGCAGCAAAACTGAAGCTAGTTTCTATTTCCTCCCAGAGGAGTCATTCCAACCAGCTAAGAATAGTTTGAACAGCTATTTCACAGAACTTAGCACACTACAGGTGGATCTCTAGTGTGCTCTGTACGTTCATAGTATGCCAAGTTGCCCAATAAATGCTATACTGCATACTGTATATCACAGTAAGAAAAAGACAATTCCCTGCGAAGCACAAAGAGAAGAGTTCACTTTGAACAAGGGATTCTAGAGTGCCAAACAACAGCAGGTTATTGCAGGGTATGTCATGTATTGCTGACTTCATGATTCATCTGATGCATGTGATAAATGAAGAAATCAGTTCTGATGGAAAAAACTGCATCACTGCTGTTGTTGGTTTAAACCATGTCATCAAATAGTTTCAAAAGTGTTAAGTGTTTCTTAGCAAGTAACAGAAGCAGCATGATGACTCACTATTTTCGAGTTTTTTAAACTTTTGGAGAGGCCATAATGACTCCCATATGCAAGACTTTCCTTTTCACTGATGATACATGTTTGCACTAGACTTGAAATTTATTATTTTACTGTCCAGCAGAAAAATTAGATTAGATGCACTTCTCAAGTCTGTACAGATCCTGCATTCCTAACTTCATAAATAAAACCATGATCAAGTAAAATAGAATCATAGAATAGAATCATAGAATTAGCTAGGTTGGAAAAGACCTACAAGATCACCTAGTCCAACCATCCACCTACCACCAATAACCCCACTAAACCATGTCTCCCAACGCTATATCTAAACGTTTCTTGAACATCTCCAGGGACGGTGACTCAACCACCTCCCTGGGCAGCCCGTTCCAAATAATAGTATTATTTATTCCAAATAATAGTATTATACTTTGCAGCTGATCTGACAATCAGAAAAATAGCAAGCAACCCATCTACACAACCACACACAGTTAATTACTTCCTTTCAAAACTCTTATGGCTTGCTAAAGATGGCCCAGTATGAATTGACAACAGGAGCTTGGTCAAGAACATACAGTCACACTGGTAGATAAAATGGAGATTGTGAAAAGTTCATACATTGTGAAGCCTGTATAGTATTGTTTAGCTCCAGTTTAGTTCATAGTTTGAATCATACTTGCTAGAAATGGAGAAGACAAATCAGTAAGAGTTCTTAGCATTTTCTGTGTGACAACATCTATTCCCAGGAACCCAGGAGCTAGTTGCCCAGTGAAGTGATTTGACAACTTTCTCTTCTTAAGTCAAAGAGACTTTGACTGTAAAGTCAAAGAGACCAAATAATGGTAGCTGCATTCTGACTCACAGCCGTGACTTGTAAGACCGTGACTCACAACAATTTGACAAGGAAACTGATGAGCCAATTTGTTTTCTGCTCTTTAGGAAGCCAAACCTTTCCCAACTCATTCTATCATTTCTAACACTAAAGTTTAAGAATGTCTTTCTGGTTTTCCCTTGATTTACCACTGTGAAGGTTCCATTTGCTGGGACCAAGATACAATTACCCTTGAGGAAGTCCTGGTTACATTTACTGCCCTGAGATCCAAGAGACTGATGATGTGGTTGAATAGATGGAACCAATATGCATTCAAAGCAAAAGATAAGCATTCAAGAGTGTCAAAACAATCGCAAAATCCTGAATAAAACTATATACACTAGTGTTTGTCACAGAAGTAATATCAAATTTCTTTGGTCTCTGAAGTCCAGGAGCTCTACCTGCATCACTGCACAACAGTGAAAAAACCTGGATTAGATTTAACACCACAGCTGCATTTTCAGATCC
Source organism: Numida meleagris (assembly GCF_002078875.1). Lineage (NCBI taxonomy): Eukaryota > Metazoa > Chordata > Aves > Galliformes > Numididae > Numida > Numida meleagris. Next base: position 124,675,998 of record NC_034410.1, read on the forward strand.
TTTAACAGTACCTAAGTGGAGGCTGGCATAATGCAGAACATCGCTTACTCATATGAGAAGAGGTTTAATTTTTTCAATCATAAAGAAACATACAAAGACTATGAAATCATTGTGTGGAGCAGAAATAAAGAAGAAACTCAAACTGTCATGGATACAGAAGCATTGTGCTTTCACTAACCAAGTCCTTCCCATTTTGGATAGACTGAAATGAGAAAGGAATACAGCTCTGGCCTATTATCCGGAAACATGAAAAGTACCAAGCAAAATAGTCATATCAGGTCTGTATTACTTAATTTCTTATGCATGTCTGTTGAAAATGTGTGTTCTTGTAGCCATGCCTTTATGTTTTTTTTATTGCAATTTTTGTGAATACTGTGTATACATATTTCATACCCAAAGAAAAGAAATGTACCAGGGCAATAGAGACTTTTTTTCCTTTAAGAAATTGGAAACTGAAGTTATCATTACTGTCATGGAATATTTAGAAAAAAAAAATACTACATAACACTTGTTGGTTGTACTGAATCCCTACCTGAACTGGACATAGCTAATTCATGTAATGAAGAGGCACGATATATGAATTGGTTGTTAGTGCAAGGAATCAACATTTCTTCTCTTTATCTTATGAAAGGCTCCTATGTATAAAAAAAATCAGGCAATATCTGGCTGATCCTGTAATAAATCTCACTACTTCAATCCTGTTTTACTGAGCATTGTAGTTTTCTCCAAAGACAGACGATACATTCAAAATGGATATAGTTCATCAGCAATAGCCAGAGATAATGAAAAAAAACCTCACCTTGATGGTCTTCGTTTCCCATACAATCACATTCAAGTAAGTCATGGGTAACACAGCTGGAGTTCTCATGAAGTGTAAAGAGATTTCTGAGCTCCTCAACAGAAAAATGGATATGTTCAGATGTCTTGGAAAGGTCTACAACTGCCCCAGAAAGGTCTTGTTTGCTGATCTGTCTTTGATAAATCTTTTCTTCTATTGATCCTGTATTGAAAAAACAAATACACTGGAATAATTTTTTATCAGTATGTATCAAGAAGAAAAATAAAATCCATTTCTTGATAACAATATTCATAGGTAATGCTGAACCACTATTTTCAGATATTAAAACAAGAGCACGGAAAAGGCAAATGAATCAAGGGGCTGGAAGTATTTTAACTGAACTCAGAACAAATTAAATGTATCTTTCAAGAATAAATGATCTCCAAACACATTCCCTCTCTTTCTTTCTTCTACCAGCAAAATTTCTATAGAATACATTTGAGCACTGTCTCTGACCTGTGGTTAGAAGTCTGTAGATATGTACAGTATGTTTCTGACCATCTCTCCACACTCTGGCCATTGCCTGAAGAAAGGAAAAGGATAAAAAGTATTAACAGCCTACTCTACGATAAAATTTCTGCTAAAACTTGTAGCCTCTGCTGATCAAATTACTGGTTCTGCTAGCTCATTCAAAAAGATGTTGTCCAAAGAAATAATTGCTCAATAGTTGTCATTTACTGTTTTTATAAAAGTCCTTTGGTATTAACTGTAAATTATTTTGAAAACATAACTTGCTTTGTCCATCTATGCTCCTCTTTCTTTGTGTGTATTACAGTAAGAAAGCAGGGGTTTAATTTCATAGAATCATAGAATCATAGAATTAGCTAGGTTGGAAAAGACCTACAAGATCACTTAGTCCAACCATCCACCTACCACCAATAACCCCACTAAAATTTCCTTCCTGCCAGCAGTCCTTTCTCCATATTTCTTTTCTAAGCATTCGCAACAGTTGACTATTTCAGGAATACGTCTCCAAATTTTTTTTTTGCCACAACACATCTTCAAAAATGACATTGCCATATCTATTAATATTGTAAAATCAGTGTTTCACTCATAATTCTTAAATAAACAAAAAAGTAACTGAGTACCATTTTATGATTGTAGTAAAAATGTAAGGGTTACATATACATATTAGGTACATGTACTTACAATATGGTTTGCAGTTTTTGGCAAACTGTAGCAATTTTAGCTGATATAGCAGACAGTGTTTAGAGCAACAAAACAAGTGACCACATGGGGGTACTAATTCACACTTGGAACAGCACCAGGGCCAAGAATCAGAGCTTATTTCAGATATCAAGCATTTGGTATTACTCTACAGACAGAAGTTTCTTACTTTATTTATAAAAATATATTTTCTTAATTGTTACTATTAAGGACTATTTTAAGTGAATGCTCTTAATGCCAATTAAATAATCCCTTACAGCCAAGGGTACCATTACAAGCATTGCATGGCACTGGCTTTGTTTTCTTTCTTTCAATATCGTCACGTTTTCTTCATTCTCTTAATTCTGATCAGGATCTCTCCCTTTTCTAGGTATAGCAAATCAATAGTAACACTTGCTATGCATTCTAATCATAGTTTTCTTTTCTTTTTAGAAACACAACAACTTTCCAGTTGAAAAGTGGCCAGGAGAAAAAGGGGATACATGACTCACACCTCTAAAGAAAACAGACTTCACTCTTCATGCAAAGGGAATTCTAATGATACAAATATATACATTAACAACAGATAAATGTTTCTTCTTTTCAGAGTTTTCCTCTGTTCTTGTATTTGTTCAGGTACAAGGTGATAGCTAGGTAGCAACAAGACATGTAAAGTCAGATGTTTCAAAATCAGTCAGGAGCTCATTTGATGCCCATCATAGCCCACAAGTACACAGTTACATCAGACCTGAATATCTGTAGCTGGATTCCAGTCGATATCATATAGGATCAAGTGAGACGCTCCAACCAGATTCAGTCCTACTCCACCAGCTTTTGAACTCAGCAAAAAGATGAAAGCTGGACTGAATTTACGATTAAAACTATCAACAATCTGCTGCCTCTGGGAGACGGGAGTATTTCCATCAAGTCTAGTATAAGAATATCCATAACTTTTGCATGTCTCCTGCAGTATGTTCAGTGTCTGAGTGTAATTGGATACCAGTACAACTCTGTCAAACAATGAAATAAAGTTATCTTAAAATCTTAGAGACAGGTAAGGCTGAAGTACAATAACAAATAATTGAAGGCAAATAAAAAAAATGGAATTACAAGCCTAGCAAAAATTAAACATCAACCTGATGTTACTCATCTTTGCTAAGAAATAGAACTCTTAATATTATTTGAAGCACACACTAGATTTGGATACATTATGTCTTACCATCAAGCATTCAAATGTTAAATAATTAATGTTTTCCTTCACAACAGAATTTGGCTTGTTGCAGGGGCTTTATTTTGAATAGTACGTCCCTGTTACACAACTGAAAAGCAAAACAATATGCAGCAGGTCACTCCTATCATCTGCCCTTTACCTTTCTTTCACACTTGCCTTTCAGAAGAGCTGAGCTCTTGGATTGCTGCTAACAACTTCACCAGCACCCGCAATTTTCCTGAATCAGTTTCAGAGAAAGTGTCTGAAGTATAATCTTGTGGAAATACATCTGTTAGACCTTCATAGAGACTGGATTCAACATGCTCATCACTCTTCGGATCACAAGATTTTTCCTATTAAAAATAAAAGGACTCAAGCTTCATATCCCCACTAAATTTTTTTTTTGGGGGGGATTCTCTTATTCTAAAAATTTGCTTTATTATTTTTACTACAAAAAGAAGTATTGAAAGCTGCCACAAAGTAGTGTATCATGTGAGCATGAAAAGCTTCCAGTACTGTATGGAGAGCAGTTTTAAAACAGTGAGAGCATTTACTGTGATCTACATCCTCTAATCCAAGATGTTGTTTACAGCTGAGTAGAGAACAATGTGAAATACTGGAAAGTGAGAAACGCATTTTACTTCTGTTTCTCTGCTTCAACAACTACACAGATATACATCCACAGCAAAGCCATAACTAAAAATTAGGAAAAAAAATCAATACCCTGTTTATTCTCTCTCAGTCACATAATACCTTGTTACAGAACTCCACAGTCATTGACTCTTTTTAGGAAGATGCTGTCATTAGGATTCCACTATTGCAAGGGAAGTGAAAAAAAAAAAAAGAAAAAAAGCTGGCAAGTAATAACGTGCTGTAACTTGCAAACTGGTGTTTCATGGTGAGGAAAAAGCCAGACTAATCAAACCCCACAACAGTACTAAATGACCTGCACATACAGACCTTTCCATACAGATAATTTCCAGAGTTATGCTTTCTCTTACAAAAAATTCAAATGCTTATACAATGAAGTGAAGGCGATTCACTTTACTTGTCAGTGTTGTCGTTTACAGAGATGTCTGCTGTGGACATTCCTACAAAGTCACGAAGGACATCTCTTAAGGAACATTTACACTTACACTCACCTTACTTGCACTTGGACTAGTATTGATATGTCAGCAATACTAAGTTCTAACTACTTACCTGTAGGAATGAGAACTTTTATGTGGAACTAACAAGGTGTAGAGGGGCTGACAGGATTCCAGGAAAAAGAGAAGCAGCTCGTACCAGTGATGTGTTGAGCCTGCAGCTGTCAGTATCACTGAACTCAAGACTGTATCAGAAAGAGGTTTCAGGGGAACCAGCTGAGTATACAGAATAATCTCTAGCTGAATATTCTTTGTAAAGCTCAAATTTGAATGTATTTTTACAAATATTCAGGGACAAGACTAGGAGGGAAAATACGTGAAGGTAAGGAAGAACAAGAAAATAAGGTGATATGAAGGTGGAGAGATACCTAGGTTCAGATTTCCTAACATTTACATTTTTGAAAGCCAATCTCCTAAAGCAAGTCAGATGTGAAAACTGCGTGGAAATGACCTTAACTAACATGCACATTGACCATAACATATTTTTAGTGACCTCTGTCAGCTGAAATGACTAATTGCAGGTACCCACCCCCATGAAGATAGATACCTTTACAGCTTTAAACAGAAGACACGGATGATTGCAAAGTTTTTTCAAAGCTCCTATACAAATTAGGTGAGGACTATTTTCTAGCCTGCCTTGTAGACAGGAGCTAATAACTCGAGAACTGAGCAGTTTGCGATACAATTCAAGCTGCAGAGCTGTTGGTCGGCAGAAGATTATGTTCTCCTTTTTTGGTGGAAGAAATTTGTTTATAACCTCCTGTGTTCTCCTAAGAATAAAAAGTCCAGTGAGGCGCGTGAGTTCTGCTGCTCTTTTTTCTCCCAAATCCTTTTCCTCCTAAAAGAACAAAGCACAAAATTAATGCTCATCTAGTTTTTCATCAAAATAATTTTCTATATTATTTTCATTAGGTAGTTAATGAATATTTTAAATGCATGATACAAATTCCAGCATGGGAACATAATGACCCATTCCATAATTAGTACCACTGCATTAGCTTAATTCTAGGTTTGATCTCTAAAGTCTTAAACAAACGAAGATAATGTCCCAGAAGATACACAAGGCTCAAATTATATTCCATAAATTTCTTGACTGATGTAGTAGAATAATGCGGTATTGTGGAAAAATTGAGACATAACAGAGTATCCTCATATGGTAATTTACACATTTTTGGAAATTCAAGATGCTGGATGCCTGATAAAGAGCAGCCGTGATCTCAATATGCATGTATTCCTCAGTTCCCTTTGGAAAACAACCGAATTTGTTCAAATAAGAAACTGAAAAGCTTTAGCTCACATTAATAGTCCCGAGATTCATTTTTTTCCACAGAAAGCAAATTTCACATTGTTCTCTACTAATTTCCTTCTATAATTGCATTTTTTTAAATAACGTACCTTTGTTGCTGAAGGTTCTCTAGATCTGACAATGGGCTCCTCATATATCTTTCTATATGTGGATAAAGAACCAAGTACTCCTGGATTTACAAATTCTATTAATGCATAAAATTCTTGCAAGTCATTTTGGATTGGAGTACCTGTAAAGAGAGAAAAAAAATTATGTATCTATAATAATAATAATGTATTTATAATAAATAATTCTGTTAATGAAACTGATAGCAGTACAATTGTTGAATGCAGAGTTTAAAATAACTCAGAATGCATCCTGAGAGCAGATATTTTGTTTCAAGGGGAATTACTCAGAGTACTGAATTAATCTAGAACTTTACTCTGATTAATAAACTACTATCTTCCTAACTGAATAGACTGCATATCTAGTTGGTTTGATAAATGTATTCTAGAAGTTCTTCTCTTAAACAGCTGCAAAGGAAAATAATAAGTGTATAAAAATAGAGTCCTGATTCCCTTACAGAAGTTCCAGAGCTCCTTACCCATCCCTTAAGTTACACAAATTTTGCTTGTCATTCTTTTTTTCTTAAAAATCTGTTTTTAACAGATCCAATATTTATGCACTTAATACCCATTGCGAATATTTATATTGTGTTCCTGTCGTATTTACAATACACTTTTTCCTTTATCCCAATCTGGTACTTTTAGCATAGCTAAATACTAAAATTTATATTAAACTATAAATACTAACCAGTAAGGATAATTCTCCTCTCACAAGACAGACTAGTGAGGGCTGTAGTTGTCTTAATAGAGATATTTTTCAGACGATGTCCTTCATCACAGATTAGGAGGTTAAATTCTATAGCCTGAATTTGATCCAAAGATCGTAGTAGCATCTCATAGCTGATTATCATAACTGAATAAAGTGGAGAACTGATGAATTCTTCTACTTTGTGGTCCTATAGGGATAAAGAAAAATGTATCATACAACTGCATTTTTGGAAATCACCCATCATGCTACTTACAAAGCTGGTGGCTACAGAATTTTTTGCAGCATGACACAAAACATTGACTATCTCCTCCAAGAGCTGGATTCTTGATTGTATCTTAATTTGCAAAGCAGAGATCTGATACAGCAATTTATTTTTTAGCTTTATCACCTCACTAAGAGACTATTTATTACTCTTTTAGACCTTGAGATCCTCTGAGACACATTACCATAAGGTGAGAAGTTGTTACAAACTCCTTGGAATAACTTCCCAGTCCTGGTATTTAGGTAAACTAACTAACTAAAATCAAGATAACAAACAGGCAATTGGCTGCCCACACATTCACCATGGGATCCCAAACTGCAGTGTCCCGTAGAAAGTTACCACACTCTGCCAAATTAAAATTCCTCTCGTAATTTTGAATTGAACATGATATTCACTTTGTTAAAAGCCTTTAACATTGAGGGGTTGGTCAAAAGGTAAGCACAGCCTTGGACTCAGAAAATTAAGCTTATAACTAATCCTAGGAAACATGACTATTCATTGGTAAATATATGCAATTCACCTCTGAACTGGACATCATTAGTAGACAGAAAGCATCTCTGAGCCACTCCACCCTTAAGTGCCCTTCAAATCCCTTTTTTTTTTTTTCAAAAGACATTCAGACGTTCTTTCCTAAACCCTCAAATAAAACAACCAGAACAAAGTCTATTTGTTTATTTATTTGTTTATTTGTTTATTTGTTTATTACCAAATGAGACAATGATGAAAACCAACAACAGTTATCCAGGTTAGAGCACTGAAGTCTGACCAGAATTGCATCTGTACAGTTCTAGACCGTGGAGACAAAACTGACTTTAAAAAGAAACACACTAAATTAACAAAGCACTGTAACGTGAAAGGGAGCTTCTTCCAAACAAGGTTCCTAGAAATGGCTACATTTATTTACAGACTTGTGAGTGTAATAATAGGATTGCACACCTGTCTTGTAATTACACATAAAAGTGGAAAATTCTTCTGTGGCCCATCCCTTGTCTTTCCATTGAACTCGAGATACAAAGGCCCTGCACACTCCTTCCTGTGTCCTAACAGCGTTCACTGCCTATGCGTGCAACAGTCCTAGCTGACAAGCAGAAGAATCTCTTTAATCCTTAAAGCAAATCAAGCTAGAGCTTCAAAAGGTAGCGTTATTTCCAAACAAGATCAGTGATCAAACATAAACAACTAAGTGTGGGGACAGATAGTGTAATACACTGAAAAAGCAATACCACTTAATTATCACAGCCTTCAGAGCCTCCTACTTGTTGATTCAGATGAATCTATGGACCAAACCTGGCAAGTTAACCCCCCATAGTACCTTGCAGTAGGTGAATCACCACAGCATGCTCATGGAGAGGCCCAGCGCATGATGGAGGAAGCAAGACACGGTGCAGAGCAGGTAACAAGGGCGTGGACAGATTTCCTCAAGGTTTTGAACTGAGCCACAGTATTCCTGCTGTTTCCAAGGCTGCAAGACTGGAGGTAAATGCCAGCTTTCTGGCCAGTATGTTTACTGCCAGTTTTGAAATAGGAGCAGAGAATTTCCCTTGCCCTCCATTTCCAACACAGGAACAGAAGAGCCCTGTAGGCATCACCCAGTGCTGTCCCCACCCTGAATTTGGTCTCCATACTGCAGCCCTCATGACATTGGCAATGCTTCTCTGATCTTTCCTTGGAAAGCACCAGAAGACAAGCAGAGTCTGGGAATCTTTTGCTTTCTCACTCTTTCTGGATATAAGTTGAGACTATAGGCACTGGGAACTGCCTGCAGCTGTTATTACATATAGCAGTGAAAGATGGACTAAAAGTTAATATAATTTTACAAGCCAATTTCAAATAATTAATTTATCCTCTTAACTAGCTGCAAGATATGTATGTATTACAGCCTCCATTTTCACAATTACTCAAAGTGACTTGACAGGTTTAAGAGAGGAGCCTGGAGCTGCACATAGAGCAATTGTCAGTCAGTATTAGGGCTCCATAATGTCCCAGACTTACTCTTTGAACAGACCCTGCCTCGCACTAGTCCAAATCCAGTGAAGTGTAAATTAAAAAATGCTGAATCATGAAGCAGTGTAAACCTCAAATTAATTCATTCTCCAGAATTTTAACTTAAAAGCCTAAACAACTGCTGTAGAAGTGATATTCTGCAAACAGATAATGGAGTTACTCTCTCAATCAAGTCTCAAATGCTGATCATGTGGATTAATGAGACCTAAATGCAATCTTTGGGGGGAAGCCTCCATTTTAAAAGCAACTCCCTCTACCTGGCATCTGCATTTCAACAGAAGTAAACTGTAGCCACATTTTAAAAGCAGATAATGTCCTGTTTTTTTAAAGAATTTACCACTGAGGGGTTAGGATCAGTACTCAGTGCTTCAGAGTGAAAATGAGGAGAACATGCCTAATGCATTTTAAAAGTCTGCCACTTCTTTGAATGTATTCCTTGTAGGCAAGAATGGGAAAAAAACATTGAGACAAGCTCTTCCTTTTAAGTTATACTGAAGAAATAACGGTACGATAATTGCTGGTTTTCTGTAGAAGATAGACAGTAAATTATTTTAAAATCCCTCACTGTACCCCAGGCAAGTCATACTGCATCTTGCTTTTGCATGACAATGTATTCACTGCTATTTGGGAACACAATCTTAAAAGCTGCTGAGTGTCCTCAATCCAAACAGCTCCAACGAAATGAGTAAGAACATTCAAGTTATTTAAATTAAAAGTCAGATAAAAGCGACTGTCATTTCAGGTCACAGTAACTGTCAGCAAATCCAGATTTCTTTCCTCACAACATTATTCAAAAAAATTGAAAGAAAACATTCAATTACTTTTAATCACCTTTTCACATAATAATGTTACCCTATTATATTTTGTCTTCTATCCACTTTCCTTAGAAAATTCTGAATTTCTCCATCTCATCTACATTACATTACAGTTCATGACAAGTCAGTTTGCTGCATTTCCACATCTTAAAACAAATTACTGAGAAAAACAAGTAATGCAAAGAATACTTCTTAGTGAAAGACATATGTGGATTGGCCCCAGTGGAAGATGAGTAGGTTCAAAAATTTCAGAATTTTGACAATAATAAGAGTGGAATTCAAATAAGTAATTACTTGTACAAATTATTGTAGATTCTACAAAAGAGTTTTATGAATGGTTTGAACACTTCCATCTTGTCTGAAATATTCATTCTTCCATCTAGAATGTAAAGTGTCTCCATTTCCTCCCGCTGGTACAATTCAATTAATGACTACGAAAAAATTATAGAATCATTAAGGTTGGAAAATACCTCTAAGATCATCTAGTCCAGCCATCCGCCTACCACCAATACTGCCCACTGAACCTTGTCCCTAAGTACAATATCTACCCTTTCCTTAAACACCTCCAGGGATGATGACTCCACCACCCTGGGCAGCCTGTTCCAATGCCTCACCACTCTTTCTGAGAAGAAATTCTTCCTTATATCCAATCCAAATCTCCCCTGGCACAAGTTGAGGCCATTACCTCTCATCCTATCTCTGTTTCCTGGGAGAAGAGGCCAACCCCCACCTTGCCACAACCTCCTTTCAGGCAGAGAGCAATAAGGTCTCCCATGAGCCTCCTCTTCTCCAGACTGAACAATCCCAGCTCCTTCAGCCCCTCCCCATAAGACTTGTACTCCAGACTCTACACAGCTTTGTTGCCCTTCTCTGGACACACTCCAGGTCCTCGATGTCTTTCTTGTAGTGAGGAGCCCAACACTGAACACAGTACTCGAGTTACAGCCTCACCTGAGCTGAGTACAGGGGGACAATCACCTCCCAGCTCCTGCAGGCCACACTACATAAGACTAAATCATCCTTACAGAAACCTAACTCTTAGCATTGTCAGTAAAAGGAATAACCTTCTAAGTAACCAGAAACATACAGCTGAAATAAAGAGGAGAAAGTTTTCAGTAAAGACCAGCAGGAACTACCGAAGAAACTGAGTACAAGTCAGTCGAGCTAGAAGCTGTGTTATATAAAGCAAGGAAGGTGTGCACTTCAATGTACAATAGAAAGCTCTTCCTTAAACTAGAGGGACAAGGAAGAGAACGTCTCCTTTTACATCTGCAAAAGTGAACCATGAGACTTATGCTACACAGGCAGGTGAGCTCCAGCTGCTGACAACTAAATGCACGTATGGCCCTGAAGGAGAAATGAAGTATTCCAAATAAATGTTAATAGTGGATTACTAATTTAGGTCTCTGCTTAAAAAAGAAAAAAAAAATCACAAGTCCTATATTCTGAGCCAGATAGGACCTAATCCCCTTTTGGAAATAAATCTTACCTGATCAACTGTAAAGACTTTGATCCTTTCGCTTCCCAACCATTTCTGAAATTCTTTTTTCCAGTTTTTTACCAGACTCCCAGGGGTGACAATTAGTGCTCGCTTTAGTACAGGTTTACATCCATAGACCCCTTGACGCAGAAGAGTCCAGACAAGTGAAATGCATTGCAATGTTTTTCCTAAGCCCATTTCATCAGCAAGAATAGCTCCAAATCTGCCACTAACTCTGTAAGATATAATGAGGCTATGGTGACATTTTAAAAGACGTATCGGTAATTATTTACAACTGGTTTAGGGAATTGTTGTCACGGTCATTTCCTTTACTATAAAGAATCTACTTATACTTATTGTACTTATTGTGGTTATTATGGTCAGTAAGGACCAAAAGTCCTTAGAGTGAAATTCCGCATTTTCTAGATTAATGCACTAGCCCTCCAAAACCAAATAGCTTAAATCTTCTTTTAGAATTTAAAATATAGCATGTAATCCTTTTACTTGTAAAGTAAAACTCTTGTGTTTGTACTCCTTACAAACACTTGTATATACCTTCTCTTACCTTCATTGCACATACCTTCTTCAGCTTCTCTATTCCAAATGACTGAACATTAGATTATACAATGATGAATTATATGAATTATAAACCCCAGAAAGCAGTGTGCTTTAGCATGAGTCAGATTTTATCTGTGTTTAGAAGACATGGTATTTTCAGCAGAACTGACAGGCCCTTTGCTGTACTAGCATCTCATGGCATCTGGCAAAGTCACAGCAAACACAATGCTATACAGAGGTCAGAAAAAAAACTGTGCAACCTTTACTGGGGAAAGATTATTAATATTAATTAACCGATCAATTTCTCAAATGCTCCCCTTTCAATTGTCTAATTTTTAAGATGGAATATGGAAATATCATAGATATTGAAAGCCAAAAGGATAATTATGTTCTTACCTCATTCCCATTACGCATTCATATAGAAATACAATTCCTTCTCTCTGATGTGGTCGGAGATTATTTGCAATATAGGGATCCACAACTACATCCACCACAGGTAAACCAGCCTTGTTGAACATGCACTGATGACTTGCATTTGGTCTTGGCATAACTAGAGAATCTTGAAGTACAAAACATATGCAGATATTGCACTGAACTTCTCTTAGTCTGTTAGCAAAGGGTATTATTCCTCTAACTCAGCTACAGCAAAAAGTCAATAATCTGATGGCCGCTCAAAACATTGGTTAACATATTGACTTTTCCCAGACAGAAAATGCCTTTACCAACAAAGCATCTAGACAGCCTTCAACATAAAAATCCTTTTACAGAGGTTTCCAAAATAGTTTGCACTTTCCTCAAATGTAAGGGTGACAAAGTGAGCACTCTGAGCATTGTTTCAGAAGATGAAACTTCCTACCTAATAAATGCAGCATGATGACTTTGAGTATACAGAGTTAAATCAGAAGAAGGTCTAAAGGGTTTCTAAAAGGAAAGTTTAAGAAAACAATGACCCACAGAAAGACTAGACTCTACATTTCAAGGGGATATAGTTGTAGCCCAGATTTCTGTAGCCCAGAAAGACTATTTTGCCTCAGAAACAGAGAGAGATAAGACAACGATTTGCCAAAATGGAGAGGAAGAATGAGAGTGAGCTGACAAAGGCTGCCACAGTGCATAAATACAAGAAGTTGACAGGTTTGAAGTCATACAGTGGCAAACAGAGCATGAAGCTATATCCTTTGGCTACATCTGAATAACAGTTTTGCTTGCCGTAATTTGTTTACAAACTCTGATGGCATTACTTTGCTAGACGATGTCCATACACAGTTGCTGATATTGATGCTACAAAACTTCACTGAAAAGTTGTATTGTCAGAAGACAGAATGAGAAAGCAATTTACAGCTTCTAATATTTTTATGTTGCTAGAGTAGAACTATATTGATAATTTATTCATGGGAATAGGTCTGCTGAAGACTTGCATCACTCAGAGGGATTTTGTTTCGTACTGACAAAGAGCTGAGTTCTGATGGATTACATCAGAGTGCATCTGGATATATATAAAAGCCCATGGTGATGAAAACATCACCTTTCTGTCAAAATTTTGCAGCCTCGGAGATGGGAAAGAACCAAGATTTAGATGAGTTATGCACTAAATCTTAGAAATCATATATGGAAGACATGGTGTTATGTCTTTGTCAGTGTAGTCTGTTCTGTTGAGCACATAGATAAACAGCATTCCATTTTGAGAAAGCTGCATTTTAATCAACTATTTTCATTGACATCAACATAAAAACTTCTGAACGCTCCCATCACAAAGTCCTGGTCTAGGAAAATACCTCCAGTACTTCTGAAAGAGATTATGCACCAAGGCATTAAATAAATTATATGATTCTCCAGGGTTGAGCAACACTAATGCCTGAGAGTCCAACCTACTGATGTGTTGAGAGTTCTCTATATCAGGCAATTTGGGGAAATCTCATAGGAGGCGTTCAAATTCACAAGAAGAAAAGTAATGGAAGGCAAAGTACTAGAATGAAACTTAGTTTTTGACAGAGTAATGCATAAACAACAAAGAAGTTCATTTGAGTATAGAATATATCATCTCTTTCTTAGATTTTAGGTTAGAAAGCTAATGCAGAATTGTCATGAAAACATATGAAGATGCATTATTAGACCCAACATAATTAAGCTGAATTCAAACTAGAAGACGGTGCTAATGAGTTTGCTCTTACAAAAGTGCCAACAACATCATTAATTGTCAGATAATCAAGATATTGTTTATTTACATAGTAGTTAAGTAGCAGCTTTGTCAAGATATGAGGCAAAAAGTTGGATGGAGGTAAAACTGTAGAAAGAATGTAGAACAACTCTTTTCTTAATAATATTTCTTTAAAATCATCTTTCTCTTTCACTGGAAAGATAAAGCCATCAGCAGAATATACGAGAGCCTCTCTGAAAGTACTGCCTCCTATTTTATTACGTTGGCCCACGATGTTAGAGGTGGATATTGGTGGTATGGCAGTAGAGGTTGAACCTTCCCACCAATATTCTGTTACATTTTGTTGCCATACAACAGATGGCAGCAGAGGGGCAGTCTGACAAAACAGGATCTGACATGGAAGTGAGTATGAAGCGAAGATGTGCAATTGAATTTCTCCACGCGGAAAAAATTGCACCCACTGACCTTCACTGACACTTGTTGAACATTTGTGGAGACCAAACAGTGGGTGTTAGCACAGTGAGGTGATGAGTGGTGCATTTCAACAGTGACAACAGCAATGTGAAAGACAAGTCACGTTCTGGACAGCCATACAGATATTTACGAGTGTGGCATGCAGGCTCTGATTCATCGCTGGCAAAAATGCATGGCTAATGGTGGTGACTCTACTGAAAAATAGTGTTCTGTAGCTGAGAATTTGCTCTGTCAAATAGTGTTATTGTGTTCTTTGTATCTGTTGTAGTTTCCATGAAAATAAATAGGAGGCATTCGTTTCAGAGCAACATATGTAATTTATGAACTCTCACGACTCTTCAGTGCAGAGTAGTTCCAGCATTACATAACAAAACTTTTATTCCAAACCATATCTTGCCAAATTTGAGGTAGTAAAGTTATACTCACTGGCTGTGAAGGATCAAGCACCATTAGGAGCAGTTCTCCACATTTGGCTTAACTGCTCTATTACTGCCCCCAGTGGGAAGCTGGAACTCATCTAGAACTTCTAGTGTATGACAGACTGTTTCTCTGAACGACATACACATTTTTCTTGGCAGAACTCTCAGAAACCACTCTAACTTGCTTCTACAGCCATCTGTAACATCTGTGAGAAAAAGTGATGCACTGCAGAGCATTCTACTTGTTAGAAACACATGATAAAATCCTAACATGTTGTTGACAGAAAAACTACTACTGTTTTTCAGAAATACTTCAGTAATATATTAGGAAACATGAAAATTTTGGTTACACACTCAACTTTCTTGAGAGACAGAGGATGCTTAAATAAGCTTAAATCTTTGAACCTTACTTGAATCATTTGGATTGTGACGAGGTCTGCAGCTTTGAGAACTGAGGAGAATATTCTCTTTAGTACTGGGTTGGCAGGCACTTTTGACTGGCTTACAGAATTGTTTCATGGTAGCTTGAGGTAAAGCAGTTGGGACTGTGTCATGAGTCGCTATTCCAGTCTGAAAACACCTGCCACTGCTGAAGTCATCTGCTGAAATTACACCCATCACTTCAATTTCTTTTCCTCCAATCATCAGTGTTTGACCTTCCTCAAGACTGTCTAACTCTTTAGATTTATATCCAGCACCTAAAAGAAGATCAAAATGTAGGAATTAGGACAACAAAGCAAATACTACTTCCTTAACATCAGTATTTATCTGCACGAAGGATAAATAAAACTGTCAACAGGTGCATCTCCGTGCAAGATCATTTGAATTCCAATCTGAAAAGCTTAGTTCTAAGTCAGGATGGGCTTTAAGGGTAGACGTGAACTCAAGAAATCCACAAAGCTCAAATGTTTATGCAGCTGCCTGAAATAATTATTTCTATAACACACAGCAAATTAAAAGAAAGGGCTTCCTAGATTCCTGGTAATATATTATTAAGAATTTAGGACATTTGAAAAGGAGAAGAGCAAGAAGTTCTGCTGTCTAGCCTTGAAAACAAGCTAAAGCCAGTGCTGTTTTTAGGTTTCCATGTTCCTTCTTAAATCCTGCCCTGGTATGCCTAAGTAAAAACCAAACAAGAAAAACACCTTCCTTTAACTCCTTTTTTTCCATTTAAAAACAGTAATTCTGGATGCTTTCATTCACATTCACTGTAAAACTGCTAGTGTTAAATGCGGTTTTGGAGGTAAACACCACTACCCGTTTTCCTTCTCACTCAGAGTGACTGTATAATAATTGAAGAAATTTTAAAATTACACTGCTTAAATTGGTGAATTTATGCTTTTCTTAGAATCCATGAACACTGAAAGCACATCAGCACCAATGACATTGGTACCACCATGCTCCCTGACACAATTAAACTCAAAAAACTTTAGCAGTGGGAATCAGAATATTTGTTTTCCCGTTCTGTTTTCTGCTAATTCAGTAAGACACAACAACAGGGTGGTGGCTGATGCATTCCAGGCATTGCTCTCTTTCTCTCTGCCTTTTTCAGACCCAAGCAAGTCTGTACATATATTGCTTTGCTATAACTGAATTTGAATTAACTTCTAAGTCACTGATTTAAAACTGCATGGTCCCAACAAGGCTTACAATGTCATGATTATAATTAAAAGAGCAGAGAAGCCACGTCAGCCCTAAAATTAATCAAATTATATTTTGTAGCAACACCGTCCAATCCAAATTCTTTACTAAATATGTTTGGCTTAGTTAGCAATGCTAATTCTTGCTTTTCTTTCAGTAAAAAATACTACGTCAAATTGACTGCAGCCTACAGTTTGCAAGTCTTATTTTTAACTCTGATAACAACCCAAACTGTCTTACAGCAGCAGCTGCTGCTAAAACTGCAAGACTAAAAATTGCTACACAGTTGACTTTGGCTGGAAAATGTTGCTATTGTTTGTCTTTCTGACAAAGATAATAGTTTTAGCTGTTTGATTGGCTGAAAAGTACAGATCCAACCTCAGACATTTCTGGTTCCCATACTACTGACTGGAACATCTACAAGAAACTTACGTACCTTCTTGTTAATTCTCACACCTTCTCCAATGCAGTACAAGAGCAACCAAAATCAACTCCTGCCTCGTTTAACATTTCTGCTGAATTAGTACGGCCCTGTTTCCAGATCCTCTCCTTGGACTATCATCTGGTGTTTCTGTGAAGAATGTCATGCAGCCTGCTCCAGACTCCCCCATGCGTCTGCTTTATATGTAAGAAACATAAAGCTTTCTTTCCATCTCCCCCACTGCAAAAAAAAAACTAATCTTCTTTCATCCCGTGGTCAACTTTGGTACTGAGAACTCTAAAATAACTAAAAAGCCTTTTCTCTGTTATTCAAAGCACATCAATCTTAAGCCAGCTGTTCACTTACACACCATGGAAATGTACAGTACCTCTGCCAATGTCTTTGCCTTCCATGTCTTTCAATATTACTGACTTTCCTTTTGTAATAAGAATAGCATCGCCTTCCCACTTCTTGTGCTTTTTCTTTGATGCCTTACACCACATAACACTGAAATACTTTGTGAGACAGTCAGGTTCTTCCTGCGCTGCTGCTCCCTTTGCCATTCCTGATGTTGGCAAATACACTGCATCTAAAAGGGAAATAAAACAACAAAGGATATCTCAAGTTCTCTTGATGAAGCTGATATTCATTTCCATTTCAAACAAATGCATTTCATTTTATATAAACAAAGTGGCGTACTTCCTCTCCTGGGCTGTTTATGTTAAGTTAAGAACAGCACGTAAGGACTCATCCTGAAATAAGAACCATTAAATTGGTTTTGGAAAGTATGTGCTTTCTGGAAAGGGACATTTCTTCCTGATTTGTCAGAATGGATGATAACCACATAGAAAGAATAATAGGAAGGGCTGGAAAAAAACAAAAGGGAAAGGAGCATGGGAGAAAATGACAAGTCTTGACGAGATGGTGCAGGAATACAATGTTCATGACAGGAAGCAAAGGAGGCCAGTACGCAGGTCTGAAGTTGAAGTCATTAGTACTAAGACACTGAATAACTATAACTGTAATAATGCAAGAGATTATTTCAACTGCTTTCCTCATTCTCTTTAAATACCAGTGATTATGTAAGTGTTGAAAGAGACTATCTCTCGAGCATGCAGCAACCCAAATGCTGTTACCGGGCTCAGGCTGATTTCGATTTGTCAGCAGTTAACTCATTCTAGGCAACACAATTATAAAAGCTAATACAAAATGTTTAGGTTAATAAGGTTAAGAAATTATAATAGAACTGACAGCAGTTGATCATAATATCGATTAAGAATAAATACACGCTTCCAAGAGTTAGCTATCTGACATGAGCCAAGTAATGGCAGATAAGTCCTCAGCATTATCTAAAGGAATATCTGTAGCATTCCTTTTCAGCACATGCACAGCTTCAAAGAGAGAATCAGACTAATTGTCATTAAAATACCCTTGCATGCTGGTTAAAGGCTTAAATCGGTTTGCTCCTTTGATTCCATCTGGGATTGAACACTACAGAAATCTGTTACGAAAAAAACGCTTACACCACAGACTAACCTTTCCACAATTTCCAAGTGTGCTGGTGTTTAAAGGAAAAACAGCAAGGACAGAGGTTTGCTTACAATAAAGAGGAGGCAACTTTATAATAATATGAGGCAAATTCACAATAAATAAAGAGGCAACTTCATCACTCCTACATTGTCTACATTTTCTTAAAACTGCAGAACGCTAGCAAGTTATGTGCCTAAAGTACATGTGTAATTTTTGATATTTTAAAAGTGCTATCTAAACAGAAAATTGTTTTTCAGGGCATTAGCCAATGTCTGTAGCATGTCATGTGACAGGTGCCCCACCTCCAAAGGGTAACAGAGCAGCTACTGGGTACAGGCACAGCAGGCACAGATCCATGTAGATGGAACCTGGGAAATGAGCCAGAGAGCAAGAACAAATCCTTGCAGTTTTGCAAAAAAGTGCAAGGGTTTTACTGGATCTTCCGTAGTCACAAGAAATATGATTTGGAGGAGCAATGGAGAGAGAGGGACAAAAAGGAAACTCTTACTGTGCTAAAAATAAAAGATATTTGATTCTGCTTTGAGTTTCCGTATCTCAATTGATTCAACAAAAGAAATACAAGATAGCTTTCTCTTTGCTTTTGGAACCGGTTCTCATATTTTAATCAGCAACTGCTATTCCTTTTGTCATTTTAAGATTTTAAATAAGTTACTGTAAGAACGAAAGAGATTTTGTTGCAGAACGTTCTTCTCTCCTGAGGGATGCTCATCCACATCCAGAAATGGCCTCCTTGTCTCCTCCACTGACCTCCCACGTGAGTTTGGTGACCCCTGCGATCTGTTTTATGGGCATTGGTCTTTTACCCAGAGAGTCCTGTTTGGTGTTATCTGAATCACCAACAGGTGAACTTTCAGGTCAATAACAATTCCTCAAACTCTTCTTATCCCCACTTCAGGCAAAAATAATAACAGAATAATCATTTAGAAATAGTACTGAAAACCACGACCATTTTGTAGCTGATTTTTGGAAAGAAGGATTTCTAAAGCAAACTGCCCTCAGCGAGCAGCAAACTGGACAACAGTATTCCATATAATACTACCATGTTCCTATGGAAAAACTGAAAATGAACAGGCTGCAATGCTCAGGATTCTTCCTTCAATTTGTCTTTAACTTTCTGTAATTTCTGTTTATAACAATACCCAATAATGATTTGTTTCAGTCAGTGCTGCATAACATATTCTCCTTTTACCTCTAACTACAGTCGAGTTTCAGATAACAGTGTTAAGGTATTTTTCTTTCTCTGCAGCCAAACCCTCGCTGCCTGCTGCTGGTAGGGACCACATTAGAGCTGGTTTTGCTGAGATCCTGACTGTAGGTGTAGGTTCTGCGCTGTGCTGTTAATCAGTTGGGACTGAGAATAATAAATAACAGGAACTCTGTGTATATCAGACTAAGAGGAAGACCAGGAAATCATGCCCATGCATCTCCCTCCCAAATGGCCAATTGCCTCCCAGGGAGTGCAAGAAACTGTAGCAAGTGACAAATCTGTCCTCCCACAGTGAAGGGCTTGGGAATCTTAAAACCTTGGGTAATAAAGCTTTAAAAGCTTCGACAAACAGGAACATACCTGGCTGGAAAGCAAGGGATTAAGTTTCAAGATATAAAGCACTGCTTACTTGATATGAGAAACAACTTCAGCCACCTTCACGGAGGTGATGATTTACAGAAAACGGGACAGGATCCAGGAAAGGGGATCAGGGGAGCGTTCCAATGGCAAACCAGCTTAACCAGTTTCTGTAGAGTGGGACTTGGAGAAAACCTATCGATGAAATGTGCTGGGTTACTCCCAGTGCACTGAGAAAGCTGCATTATGAAACACCTCAAAATGTAAATCAATGTGCATTTTGAGGAGCCTGTGCAGTGTGGCTGGCAGCCGTGTAACTGTGCATTGTAAGGAGCTTGGCATGCTCCAGTGAGCAGCACACGAGACCCTCAGCCCGAGGTGTGGTTTAATGGATGGCTTAACCCTATCTAACTGCAGGCTGCTGCCAAAACCCGTGAGCTTCCTCCTCCCAGCTCCCACACTGCTGCTCGTCCAGCAGCTTAGCAGCTGAGCAGCCGGGGCACATGGATCGATGAATCACATGAGCAACCAAAGTCAATACAAGGAGGGGAAACATGGTTTCCGACAAGGAGACTGTCTCTTTCCTTGCAGCTGCCCCCGTAAAGCTGAAGTGGTTTTGGAACCATGGAATCTGTCAAGTTGCTTATCGGCTCTGCACCTGGACTTTCGCGCTGTGAGTGAGCCTCTAAAACAAAAACACATTGTCAAAATGCAAAAACTGTAGCTTAAGGAAAAGAACTTTGGTTCAAGTTGTGTTCTGCGATACAAAAGAATAAATTATTAAAAAAAAAAAAAAAAGGAGAGAGAGGGGTAGGCAGAGTCAAAAATCTGGACTGAGATAAAAGGAGATTTGGCCTCTGAATCACAGCTGAAACTCAGTGGCAGTGTCTTCCTGTAGTCTCTGCAGCCACCTCTGCATACGCGTCATCCACCTGCTCTGCAGATCCAACATCGTCCCCATCTTCTGAGCAGAGGTGTATTACAAAGCTGAGAGAGCAGACGTGTACACAGAAGTTAAATACCTTGTTCCATATGAAATATCTGTGTTAAACACTTCTAAGATATCCCAGGAATGTTTAAAGAAATATTAGACAGAAATAGCATCATCGTTCATTTGCGAAGTAATTTCAGTCTAATGATAACTTTAATATTAAGCTAACATGTAAATGTAAATTACTGCGCATTGGAAGATAGAAAAATACATCATAATTCTTCTCACAGAGCTTCTATGAGACATTTTATGAGGGGTGCAGCCATGAAGAATTGAGCTGACTTGCCCTCTAATCATAGGAATCAATGGCAGATGGGATTACATAGTTGCTTGATTACAGTCCAGTGCTTCATGCCCCTCTTTTGAACACAAAATGTGTAACACGGAATTTGTCCTGCACACATCAGCTTTGCTGCCAAAACAAAGCCACCATTACCAGAGTAGCCCATAGTGCTATCGGTATTTAAGTTCTGTGGATGAGCTGTAGGGACTTGAAATTCTGACAGAGCAAAGCCTAATTTTAACAATTTCATCAGCATTGAAGAATATAGGACACTTCTTGCTGTGAGACTTTTTAAGATTTTTTTGTGTGTTTTAAAAGCTAAAGCATGGATGGTTTTTTTGCTGTTTTTATCTATTTCATAGAACTGAATGAGCTTGTTGAATGTGAAAATTAACTCACCTAAAGAATGTTATTGCAAACAGGAATATTTTCTTTAAAAAACACATCACTGTTTTACAGCCAAACTTATTTTACACAAAAATACAAATGCTCTAACACTGATCATAAAATACTGTTTTATGAGAACAGAAACCAGAGATGAATGCAATTTTAGTCAGAATAAATATTATTCCTTGTAGAATTTCTATTAACTCAATGCTCTGGAGAAGAATCTAGAAATCTGGGAAGAAGGCAGTGCTTCTTTTTTGGTTTTGGCCAGGGTAAAACTTTTTCCATCTCTGAGAGCTAAAAGCTTTTGGAAATAAATGCAGTTTGCACATTCTGTGCAACTTAATTTCCTGAGGATTACACAGTGGACATGCTCTAACTGAGGCTGAGAATAGAATTCTCTGTAGTCACAGATCTCACTGCTTGGACCAAAGCTGGGTCCCTTCCAAGCACGCCAGCAGCGAATTTGTCCTTCTCAGTTAGAGACAGTATCTCCCTTCCTGTGACAGAACAGGAAAAGATGGCAGCAGGGATAAGGAGCAGATACATGGAAGAGCTCCTTGGGTCTACTAGCGGAAACGAAGGCTGTTGTTAAAAACAGTAAAAAATTGACAACTGGTAAGAGACCTTAAAAGACAGGGATGGAAGCAGAGCACACAGGGAAAGGCTAGAAAAAATAGTAAGGGAATAAAAAGTGTAAGAAGACAACACTGCATTAGAAAGAGGGATGGGGAGACTGGGACTGGAGTCTAGTCTAAGAAGTAAGCAACAGAGAAAGAGCTGGGATTATCTAAGCAAGAATTTGAGCAAGGAAAGCTTATTGCACCTTGTCTCTGTCCTTCAAAATTCAAGGTTCAGTAAAAACACATGGCTTGTTGGAAGCCACCAAGGGAAATCAAGAAAAGACCTAGGAGGAAGAAATGAGAACAAGAACTGATTAGGCATTGTCAGGGAAAATAAAGTAAAAAGTGACAGTGGAGAAAACAGGCAAGGACAACAGAGTACTGCAACATAAGAGCTGGCAAGCAGGTGAGCCCTGAATGGAAATGGTGGTACAGAGATGTAAGGACACTCAGATCAATTCACCTCCTGATAAAAAGGGCCCACATCATTTCCCTCATCCTCCTAGTTCGATTTCAGTTTCAATGACCTGGATGCATTTGACTGATGGTACCACATGAGACCATCAATTCTGAGTTTAGGACTTGTGGAGTCAGGCAGATGATTGGTAATGGACGAGGCAGTATTGACCAAAGAGGAGCTAAAGCTTGGCTCATCTTGCCATTCTCATTCAAGACCTTTGGGTACTTTCTGTTCTTCAGGCTGAACCTTTTTCAGTCTTTCATCTTCTTTGTTGTTAGCAAAAGTGCAAAGCTCACTGGGCAAAGCACGGCATGACACTGTAATAATAGTCTACGCCGAATGCAGCAGCCTCCTAATGAAATCATTCAATTTCTTACCTCAAAGGGTAAAGATCAGAGTTTCAACCTGATCTGTCTTACTCAGATAAAAACATTAAATGATATAAAAAAATCAATTTAGAAATGTTAATTTGCTCTAAAAGCCAAAAGAATAGTAACTATAACCCCTGTGGTGCCAAACTAACTTACTCCCTATCCTCTCAAAAACCAACTTATTTTATGTGAAGAGTTTTAAGGTAAGATAAACTAAATAGTGCCTTTGATAACAGGATACTACTTGCATTTGTTTCCAGTGTTCCTTTGTGGTGTAAGAAAATCATTTAACCTTAAACTTTTCAGCAGCAGACATATGTCTGAGTGTCTGATTGGAGATTCAGTTTCATTTGTAGTAATACTGAACACTGCGCATAAGGGCAAACGGAAGTTGTGGTTTTAATAGATTAACTGTAGAATCACAGAACCATTGAACAGTTTGGGTTGGAAGGCACCTTAAAGACCCACCTAGCTCCAACCCCCGGCTATGGGCAGGGCTGCCCCCCACCAGCTCAAGCTGCCCAGGCTCTCATCCAATGTGGCCTTGAACGCCTGCAGGGATGGGGCATCCGCAGCTTCTCTGGGCAGTCTGTGCCAGTGCCTCATCACCCTCACAGTGAAGAATTTCTTCCTTTTATGTAATCTAAATCTACCCTATTTTAGTTTAAAGCCATTACCCCTTGTCCTATCACTATATACCCTTGCAAAAAGTCCCTCCCCATCTTTCCTGTAAGCCTCACTAGGTACTGCAGGCCACAGTGAGGTCTTCCCAGAGCCTGTCTTCAGAGAAGAGGTGCTACAGCCCCTGGCCATCCTTGTGGCCTCCTCTGGACCTGCTCCAAAAGTTCCATGTCTTTCTTGTGCTGGATGCCCCAGGCCTGGATGCAGTACTCCAGATGGGGCCTCACAAGAGCAGAGGGGGGCAATCACCTCCCTCACCCCTCTGTTGATGCAGCCCAGGATACGGTTGGCTTTCTGGGCTACAAGTGCACACTGCTGGCTCATGTCAAACTTTTCGTCCACTGGAACCCTCACGTCCTTCTCTGCATTGCTGCTCTCCACCCATCCATCCCCCAGTTACTGTACAGTATCCTGAAGCTCTTAGATAACGCAGTCCTAGTTGATTCAACCTACGCCTTCAGTATTTATGGAGCTTTTTGATCTTGCTCTCTCTGTGCCTCACTTCCCACTTTATCTCCTAGAAAGCACAGATAATAGCAACCTCTCATCTCACGAGGATGTTGTGGAATGCAGGTACATTCGTGAAGTGCTCAGCACCTATTGTGATGGGCACCAGAGGAAAAAAAATCAGGAAATTAATTCAAAATACTGTGATGAAATCATGGCGTGAAGTCTATAACTGACGAAAAAGGAGGAAGGAAAACACTGAATAGTTGTCCATTGTGTGCCCACAGTCCATTCTGGCAAGGAAGCCTATAGAAATAGAATATATGATCATGCAATTAACGACTTCACCACAAGGCACGAGAAGCTGTAAACAGGCTGTGCCTATTTGCAGCTTTTTGGTACCTGAGTTTGAAACCTTAGTTTTCCTTTGCAACAGGAATTTTCTGTATACGATAAAAGAAATGACAGATGTACTTAATTTGAACAATGAGGAACATTTGCCTCATCACCATTTAATGAAACTTTTAGCTCTTAAGGGTATCAGCTGCAGAGGAGGAGGAAAGCTTATACTTTGAAAATTATATCTCCTTGGTAGAAAACTATTCTTCTTAAGCCTCTCAACTGTCTAAAAATCCAACTGACTCCAGCTTCCACTGTAAAAATTTAATGAACTAAGCTGAAGCTTCTGTCAAGTCCACAGAAATAGATGTGCATGTCCTATTATCAAAGGGAAAAAGCAGCATCATTGAGAATTCTGAAACGCTGCAGGCATCATATGGTGCAGCAAGCCAGATCAGCTCAGTAAAATACTGGAAACATTCAAATGCCATCCAAGTTCAGTGTTTACTACTCTTCCTACCGTTGCCATCCACACTGAAAGTTTAGGTTAATTTATCAACTAAAGCCTCTTTTACTTCCAAAAAATAAAGGCAAAATACATATGTGGGACTTCGAAAATATGTAGTCCTGCATTCTCTAAGCATTTGCTATTGCCTCTGGGTTTTTTATGGAAATGAAAACTATCTCTGTGATCTATAATATTTCATTTATAAAATCTAAAGGCTTTTAGATCTGTCGGAAGCAGAAAGCAGGGAGAAAGGGATTTATTAAGATTATGTGTACTTCATATTCACATCTATTTTAGCACATATTAAAAGGTAAAACATTTTTCAGCTACTGTTTGTGTTTGTTAATGGCCATCTTTGATTTACACGGATTATGAGTCTTTAAAATAATCAACAAAACTTAACGTCCACTGTAATAAGCATGAAACATAATATATTCCTATCTAAATTATTTAAACAAGACTGTTTAAAATTTATGACGTTACCCTGGAAAGAGGCACACAAAGGATGAGTCATGTTTTTGAGCATTCTCATGTGTTATGCAGCAGTGATTACTTACAGAATGGCTGACGAAATCTTTGGAAAGGGAAAGAGTAATCTTTCCAAATCGAGTTACATAACTTTGATTTACATAAATGTAATCCATTCAATAGGCCGAGCAGAAAAGTAATATTTATGTCCAAGGCATAAAAATGTAGGGCTTTATTTGTAATTCTTACAAGAAAAACAAAAATAAAAGGGAAAATGAAGGAGGAGAGAAGAGGAGAAAATTTTCCTGTTTGGAAGTATGTGGTCCTTACTGTGCTGCCTTTGCCACTTCTCAATGTAAGAAAACTGAACATTGCTTATAAGTTCCAATGCAAATTAATACGATGAGTCCATGCATGGAGCTGTAAATTCAGCACGCCTTTGACAGAACCTACTTTGTGTCACCGTGTCTGGTTATGGTCCTAAACTGATTGCTCAGCCAACTAAAAGACATGGATACGCGGCAGCTTTCATCAGCACAGGGCACATTTGCTATTCCCAGGGGCCTGCTCTGGCCCTTCATGTCACCTGTATATGGTCAGCCTCTGCAGCACACACAACTTCAGCTCTTCTTACCAAACAACCACATGGAGCATGCATGTGTGTGTATGTACAGATGTATATGCGCACAGAAAAGGACAAGGCAGAAAAATGACTGAATTAATCTCTGCTATATTTCACCTGAAAACAATCTTTACAGCTGCCCTTTACATCTTCAGAGGTAACCTATCCAAAACCAGCACAGTATACTTCTGGGCTTATAGTATTCTTCTTAGCGCCATCTTAAAGTTTGATTTAGGATTTCCAAAACCAAACTACAGCAAATTAGCACGTACAGTTATATAACAAAAACTCCTCTGAAAGGAACAAATTTTATCAGAAATAATTACAACAAACAACAGTGGCTAAATTCCCTAAGCAAGCTTAATTCAGCCCTCGCCTGCACACCCACTGTGCAGCACTCCGAACCACATAAATACAAATTACGTTTTCCAGTTTATTGCTGGTTTTGAAGTTTTCACAGAAGAGCCAAGCCGTGAGCTGTGTGGCTGTACAGTTCCATAGCTCTGGAGCTGCCCTGCCAGAAGGGCCGAAGCACCCAAAGTCCTCCTTGTCACCTCACTCTCTCTATATGTAAAGCAAGTGGCTTCCTCACAGAGGCCTGCTAGGGGCAAATCTGGAGACAAATTTTCTTTCTTTCCCTGCTGGGCTCTCAACAATTCAGTGTGCCCAGCTGGGACAGACTCTCCAAAAAATTCATTTATTGGGGACTGTAACTGAAGTAAAACAGACTTACCGCAAATGACCACAATGTGTGCTCGCCAATGAATTATGAATTACCCAAATGGGAGAGAGAGCCTTGATAGGAATGGCCACAGACCATGTTGATGCCAAATGTCAGTACTTTTTCAAGAGCACAGGGAAACAAGAATGCTACAAAGGAAAGATCATCAAAATTTAATTCAAAATGATGTGTTCTCCCTTCAATCTGGTTCACAGAAAAAAAGCTGAGCTGCTTTGAGAAAACATAAACAAAAGCATATGCATTTATGCACCCTAAAGTCAATGCTATACTGTGATTTAGAATATATCCACAGCAATAGCAATTACTATTGATATCTATATTTTAATTCTAATATACAATTTTATTCCAATATCCATATGTATATACGGACTTTGGATTTATGGCATATTTAATTTTAATTCCGTATTTCTGGTGCACTCCATAGATAAGCTCCACAGAATTGTGTTAATAGTGGCAACAAGTGGACCAAGTAACGTTTTTAAAACTGCTGCGGAGTTATAATAAATTACTTTCTTTAGCATGATCTCTTCAGCAATTAATAACAGTAATAGTGCAACAGATTTTATCTACAGAAGACAGAAGAAACAAATAACATCGCAGAAACTAACCTCCAACAGTACAAAATCCCTTCTCCCCCATCCCCTAAACTAGATAAAGGCTTTGTCCTATTGTTTCACTGTTCAATTACATCTAAAAATCTAACTGACAATTTGTGAACTCACTTATTTCAAGCACGCAGAAATTCTGAATGTTAAAAACAGACATATTTTGAGAAAGCGTTAACAATGCAGACAGGGATCACACAAAGCCATGCAAGGTGAGCAAATGGCAACTCACAGGATGCTGTATACAAACTGATTGAGCCTTGACCAAACCAGACCTTGACATCAACAGCATATGGAGGGGCATCACAGTCCATAGAAGTAATTTTTTTAGATGCATTTTGTTAAATTATTACTGTTCTTGTGATTCTGCTAAATATAGTAGTACAATTTTCAAGCCTGCAGTTTTGCTAAAGAGCAAGGAGAAATCCTAAGTAATGTGGAGTAACTACTGATTAAGTATGGAATAAAAATCTCACGGAATTCCTCAGGGAATAACAATACTCCTCCTGTGTGAGTAATACAGTGTCAGGCAAGGTGTTGTGTTCTCTCAGAAATATTTGGACGGGTCAACAAATCACTCTGTGCTGGGATAAAATCACTGGGATAAAATAGTATGCAACCTCACAGCACTTGAGAAGGACAAGAACACTGGAGAGAGTCGGTGCTTGCACACTGCTGAGTCTCGCTCTGGACTCCCTGTCCCTTATCCATCCCCCTTTATGAAGAAATCAGAACCAACGCTTTCAACTACCTTAGCACTGAAAACTGTAGGTATCAGATGCAAGAATTCTATCCTTAAGCTTTTAAATACACCATAGCTTAAAGTCTGAATGTCCCGGGGTAAATGTAGGTAAAGTTCTGTTAGGTTTAACCTTTCTATAATGCAGTATGGAGCACAAATAATTTTCAAGAAAAAGGAAAAAAAAAACTAATTATGTTTACAATCTCCTTCTCTAGCCTTGGGCAATACTATGAACTTCATCAACATGAGATTCAATCACCCTGTGAGAATGTGTTATGTTTGAACTGTGGAAAGACAGTTTGTCAAGCAAAATTGAGCCTCACAATTCTCCATTTGTTCCTCCTATTCAGAAACAATTCTTTTATAATTACAAGCAATATAAAGGCTTTGCCTATTGGAAATCACAGGGACACAAAGTGTTCAAGCTCTAGTCTACGCATTCCCGAGCAAGAAAATACATGGAAATATAAATGAAAGAAAACAACTGAAACTAGTGAGGTGGAGGATGCTAGAAGAGAGGAGTATGAGTGCAAGATTTGCTGTAAGTAATCTTTGCCTGTCTTGCAGTACCTCTCTCTTCTGCCATTTTTACCTGATAATGCTTCTGATACAGGGCAAGTGCAGCCACCAAGACAATGCTGGAGGAGCTTGGGGGCGGGGAGAGGAAAAGATAATTAGGGAGTAGTTGATAAAAGTGTAGACTGATAATTAGACAATTACTCCGATGGATAAAGTTACACAAGATGTTATCACAACGATCACAAGGTTATCACACTTGTAGTTTTTTTTCCTCTAATCCTAAAAAAATAAACTCATTAGATGTTGAGAATTAAAGTACTCCCAGAGCCTGTTTATTTCAGTTAACTTAGTAGAAGGACATGAACATATGGTAGAAATTTGCCCTTGCCTAAAATTACTCTGCTTGTGCACGGTACTTTGTAAACACGCAGACAGGGAATGCCACTGCCAGAGACAGCAAAGGGAACAGGAGGATAAGAATGGGGGCGAAGCAGGAAAGGGCTTCCTACCATTCTTTTCACACATGCTAATGAAATATAATTTGCTGGAACAGTAAAAACTCATAGCACTTTAAGGTCCAGAAGGACTTAGCCACAGCTGTACGTGCACGTCTCCACATCAGTAATACATAAAAAAACCCCGAGAACAGGCACTGAGAAGGGTGAAGTCTGACGCAGACAGATAACCTGATACTGAGAAGCAGATGTGGGGTGAGAAAGAAGGCAGATCCATCAGCATGGAAAGGCATAACATAGAGTCAGCACCATACTGCACTGCACCGATGTCACTGACATATCACAAGTAAAGAAGCAAGTAAACTACTACGGGATTCAAGAGATCTTCCCCCAGACCTTTCCACCACCCCCCCCCCCAAAAAAAAAAAAAACACAGCAGAGAACAAAGAAAACTAAATGTGTGAGATCTCAGAATGACAGACGTTGCTTGCAAGTTAGAATGAGAGCCTTTCCACAAAGACAATTTGAGACAAAGCTAGAACAGCCAAACACAGAGCAATGATTATAGGGAAACAGTTCTGAGCAGGCCCGTGTATTTTATTTCTTCACTCATTTGCATCCTTCCCCCTCCAATATCAAAAGTATAACGGGCAGTATGCTCTACCCAGAATTTACACATCTACTTTGCCTTCCAGTTCAGGAAGGACTACAAGGTTTCAAAGACTGGAAATTCCTCCAGTTCCAGTTCTTGAAATAAAAATACCACGCCATCAGGGTCCCCGGAGGTCACCTCTTAATCTAGCTCAAAGAGAATGGATAATTCAACCGAAAATATTCTGAAGTCTGCAGAGCATTTTTGTGGCCAAAATAAGGTTAGCTATAATTTAAAAACATTGCAAGATATTAAGCCACCTGGGAATTATTCTCTAGACCAGAAAAAGGTGTCAATTTGCAGAAACAAGAACAGAAATTTATTGCTTACCACTGGAAACCGAAATTCTGATTTTCAACAGAAAAATCAGACATTTCCAAACTGTAAGATAAGTGCAGGGAATTTAGTGCTGTTACCCATTTCTGAGAAGCCACACTTCAGATGGCAAAGTAGAACAAATAAAATGTTCCAATGTTTAATAAAGTATTCATAAAAGCCAAGATTCTGACTCTTGTAAACTCAGGGAACTGAGTGTCTCACTGAAGTGTTACTAGCTATACAAAAACAGATCAACGTCCTTGAACGGAAAGAGACAGAAGCAAGCCAAGGGCTGTACACAAACAGAGGCCACTCATTCAGACATCGTCATTGTCAGCACGTGCAAAAATTCCCAAAAGAACAAATCCTTGAGGAATTCTCTTTTCTGCCACACAACTGGAAGAGGAAAAGCACAGGGCAGTTCCGTATTGATGACATCTGTTTTCATAGTCTGTAGTTTTCCTCAGTTTTCCTCCTGCAACCTGCTGAAATTGTTCTGAGCACTGCAAGTCGATTTCTCTCTCACCACTCTTATGAAATTTTAACTACAATGCTTTAAGCTCAATTAGTCCCTGAACTATCTTACATGGTTCCAGCCTTTAGTTTTTAATAAGCATTTATCCCTGTGGTTACAAAGGTAACCTGATTCACTCAGAAGTCTGATGAGCAGTGAGGTTTACCTTCAAAGAGTCTGCTAACACACATCAGTGCCCCATACTCACACACTGAAGTTCTGTGGGAGTGGGGAAAGAAGGAAATTTGGGACAACAACAGTGACAGGATTGACAGTAACAAGCAGTCACAGGAAAAAACATTCTCCTTCCTATTGCTTTTATTCTTTCTGTTGTTGGAGACCTCTGAGATAGGAGAAACAGGAAGAATTACATTTCCTTTGCTCGCTCTTTTTCCTTGTTGCTGGGCTTAGTTTCCTTTTCCTACACTACAGCTTGGAGGAAGGAGAAATTGTTGTTACAGGGGATAAGGAGCCAGACGTCTAAGGAAGTTGTGGATCCATTCATAACAGGCAGGAGACCAAGAATTACAAAAAATTAATTGTTAGGGAATTTGGCTTGCCAGTAATTTTCTTCCAGTTATGAATGCTGATCATAACTCCAGGGGAAAGTGCTGCTTCCAGGACAGACAGAATAATCGATTTCATTTTGGGCTTTTTATTTGAAACTAATCAAAGGAGCAGAACAACAGCATTTATAAAAGGTTCCAAGAATAACAAAGAATCTTCTGTTGATTTCGAGTCACATAACTTACATACAGAAGCTATTTCATTTTGATAGCTTATAGTCATATTGATATCGACCAAAGGCACCTGCAACTGTCTTGGTTGCACATGCACTGCAGTAATTATGCATGCAAGTGAGCAAATTAGACATTTCTCTGGTTGAGGACCAGTATATTTACTCTAAGTGAATACACGATCATGGTAACTGTACACACAAATTATGCATGCATGCAGTTTTAAAAATGAATTGTTGCATTCATTGTCTCTACTTTCATAATGTCCTATGGAAACACTCATCCACTGAAAACAATAGTAAAAAGTATTAACTTTTTAAAAGATGCACATTTATTCAACTGTCCACTGAACATTAAAAAAATAAAACAATCCAGTAATGTTGTTTTCCAAGCTGATACATCAGCAAAATTTCACCACTGTCACAAGATTTACCAAGATGAAAAGAAGAGCATATTTAAACATAGCTTCTTACTCCTCCTTTTTAAGTGTTTACTAACCAGTAAGTTTGTTAAGGTAATAAAGGATTGGTAATTATTTGAAAAAATAATGCATATGATCAAGTTTTGAGAAAGAACCGAGCTAAATTGCTATCTGCAATCCTATTAGAGATAAGTTGAAATTTTTAAGAAGTTGGGATTTTCAACATCCTTAAGTCTATCCGACTTGATTATGCTTCAGACCAGAAGAGTTGGTGCATTCAAAACCATACAACGTGTTTTTATTAAGGTACATAAACAACAACATGGAAAATAGGCTTTCATCTTTCAAGACCATATTAACATAAGGAACAGTTCCGCTAGGGCAAAAGCATTTATTATTAAGTATTTCAAGGGATGTGACAGAAGTAATAAAATATTTAGATATTGCTGTATTCTGGCAGATCACGGCGTAGTCGTATTGCCTTTAGCTTCTCTACTTTGATTTTTGTTCGCAACAGTTCTTCTTCCAGCTGCTGCTTTCTTTTCAAACCATCTCTTTTTTCTTGGACATAAAGCCCAATTTTTCTTTGATTTTCTAATATTATTTGATGCTCTTCTTTCAGCATTTGCAACATCTGTGGGTCATACCCACACATCGGTCTAAAGCGTTCTCCAACCTCAAGCCTAAAAAACTCATCTCTTCTTGGCACAGGAGAGGGAGACATCATAACTCTCATGTCAACTGAAGATACTGACGTTGAAGGAGACCTTTCCATAATGTGCACCAACTGGTGTTCTTCCTCTTGTTCTACGTTCTCACTTGGCTGTGAGTCTATAATCAGAGAAGGAGGAGGTTTGACATCCTCTTCTGACTGCAACTCCATCATGACTGTAGCAGGATGGTGATCCAACATTGCCTGTGGTGAACTGGTACCAGCAATTGTTTCTTTATCGATACTAGTGCTAGAACACACAAAATCATATTTAAATAATCCATTAAAAACTATAAAAAACAAACAAACATAGTTGTAAGTAACCAAAGCTTCATTTGAAACTTTACTCTGTGCTACCCATGCCTGGACCTCTACTTTGTTACATGAACATGATCTGTATCCCTCCTGCCTTCCACCACACACTTACAGCCCCATCTCACTTAGATGCTATTGCTGCTCTGAAGGCAGTACAGCCTACAGTGAACAATCCTGGTAGGTTCTTATTCTGAAACAGGATAAGCAAGCATTAGTGGTAAGTGAGAATAAAAACAAAGCAGCAGCAGAAGGTGATGCAAGTGATGGAGGAAACAGTTTGTGTAATCTAGAAAGTGATTTTAAAAGACCATAAACTAGCAGAAACATTTCCATCTCCCTTAACTCCCAAACTTACTAATCTCCTCCTGTTCTAATGCGTTCCCTGTTTCTGACTCATGCACCTAAATGTTTAGGCTTTTCTTTTTATTTTTTGCAAAACAATCCCTGAATAAAATGACACAAGAAGCCTGGGGAGAAGAAACCACAGCCCAGATGATGACCCTGTCAGTAGATCAAGGAATCAAGCTAATCCTTGTTCCTTCCCTTTGAACCAATGATGTCACTAGTTTTCTGAAGTTTCAAGAGAGGGCATGGAAACGTTCTATTAAGAACAGCCCATAGTTCCGTGCAGCATTTTTCCAGCTTTTCTGAAGTGCAACACCCACTTGACTCATCTGCCTTTGTGCAAACCCCTGAGTCAGCAGCACCTCCAGTCATGATTTGACATTACATTGGCTTTGATGATATTAATGGCTCAAGCTGCTCCTGTCTACTTCTCCACCATCAGTTGTGTCTGAAACCCCATAGTTCTGCACATCACTCCTTTCTACAGGTAATACTTCTGTAAGCCAGATCAGCTTTTTGAACTATTTGACAGTACAGATCTACAAAGAATACTCTCAGCCTGACTTGGGAGGTAGTACAGTGTAATATGGGAACAGGGATGTGTTAACCTGGCACTGAGAGCAAAGACAGTGCACCACCACAGCCACGACTGTTCAAAACAGAGGCTATGGCTAGTGGTTACAGATGTGAGACATTCCCAACCCTGGAAGAACTAAGCTGGCTGCTAGCAGCTAAAGGCAGTGAGTGGATCCATGATTAATACAACATTCACAGATGCGCCCTGACCCTGGAGGACTTGAGTGCTGTCTATTAAAATGGAAGCAGGTGTGTGTGTATTTATTTATTTTTTTTAACTCCTTGCAAGCTCTACAAGCCACAGTCTGAGGAGCGCTGATTACTAAAAACACTACCCTGGTCAGCAGCAGATTTGGGTTCAAATTCCCAGAAGCATGGGAGAATTCTAATTTGTGTGTCATACTTCTCGTGTAAGTGTGCTGACTCCTTGCAGAGATATCAAAAGAAAGCATTATCTCCTTTGCATCTCGCTTTGGTCTTCAAAACTCTTGGTTCAAAAGAAATAAGCAGCCACAGCTGCAGCTTCCAAAGGATCCTAGCTAGTCCACCATCCATTAACATGAAAAAGCAATTTCTAGAATAAAAGCATGGAAACTTCTAAATATTCAATTATAAGAATGTTCCACAGGGTCAGAGAAATGTATTTTCGAAAAATTAGTTCTGCCAACTATCCAAAGCATTTAAATTAAGGCTTTCAAAAAGAAAAAGTCTATCTGAAGCAGGAATTGAAAACAGAACTTCCATTTATCCCTGAAGAAAACAATCTTAATTCTGCCTACTGTCACCCGAGCTGCATATCAAGTATCAATTCTATCACCCTACTCCCTCTTCCTCATGCCTCAAAGCTTCACCTGCTTCTCTACACCTTTCTCACACTCCACTCCCTCCTCTCCTGGAGCATCTAGAAGTACTTTCCCGCATACAAATTTTCACTGTTTCTCCCCTCGCTGACTGTAGTTCTGGGTCTCCCCTTTCCCAACCACAGCTTCGAACACAGCTTCCCTCTTATTTATTTGCTGGCTTCTAGCCAGCTTCTAGCCTGAGAAACCTGGAAACAACTAGCAGGAGAAGCAGATCATTCTGACAAAAGGGAACAGAGGGAGGGGGCAGAAAGAGAAAGTGTGAGAGGTTAAGAGAAGAAAGATAGGTGAGGACTGGTCTAACATAGACTAGAGCCTCTAGACAGTGACAAATCCATCTCTTACAGTGTATTCCACACAGAATTTGAAAATGACCAAGTCTTCAGGTAACTCAGATGAAGCTGTTTGTTGGGTTTTGTTTTTTTTTCTCTTCAGAGGAAACCAATTAGAGAAGAGAGAAAGAAGGAACTGAGAAACAAAAGGAACGCCTGCATGGTGGTTACTAATGTTGTTTCTGACAACTTGACTGAAAGAAAGACAAACAACAGTTACCACAATTGGGGGATGGTATTTATAACCCTGGAGGCACCCATGATTCACTCGGTTTTGTTTAATCACAGTGAGCTAGAAATTGCTTAAAGGTGCAATTAAGAATTTGGATTCATTATAAGTTCTATTTCCCTCCAAAAAGCTAAGCCATGTCCTAGAGAGTTAAAACCCAATATTGGGCTCTCAAAATCGGGATGAAATGCATCTTAGTTAAAATTAGAACTACCAAATAATGATGTATTTGTGCAGAAAAGCATATTTAGATGATAATCTTGCCCTTCCACACGCAGTGCCTTGGCTGTCCCTAGGAACAACCATTTGGGGTAAGCAGTAATCAAATCAATGTTCCCAGAGCCATAAAGGACTGCAAAAAACGTTTACATTACAGGAGACAAACTATGGAGATCATTAGGTCTTAATCATTCATGAAAAGCGGCCCTGCTTTTTATAAGCCGATCTGCAAACCAAAGTTCTCACACTACTGTTTTTTTTTTCCTCCTTACAAAAGTTGGTAGTCAAGACACTGCAACCTTTATTAGCGCAATTAAAAGCCTTGTTTTGTTCCAGAGAATTCTTTGGAACCGTTCCTCCAGGGGCATTCACCAGGAGCAGCAGTGCAGCCCAGTTGCTTCAGACTCCTTTATGCCAAGGACCCACAGCAGCATATTTTTAGAGCATCTGGCATGTTGGGATTTAGACAATTGTTACCATTCAGTCCAACCAGTGGCACCGTGAATCAAATTCGTCCTGTGTACGCATGCCAGCTTTTCTTAGAGCATTTAGCTGTTGCACCAACTATCTGTGTATCTGATTGAAATATGGAAAGTTCACTTCCCATTAATCTGTTTGTGAAAAGGAGAAAAAAAAATCTTGAGATTTCTCAGGATTTGTGGGCAGTTATTTGGCTTTGATCCCTCCTGCCTAGCTTACTTTGTGTATCTGGAGGAACCAAAACCTGACCAAGGCATTTTTGGATCCCTCAAGGACCAATACAGAACCAGCAGAGTGCTGCAAGTCAGATACGAGGGACATTCGCCAGCTGTGTAAGAAAGTCTGCATGCTGCCTGCCTGTATTATGTCTGGCTTCAAATCTAGACAGTGCGCCTCACTTTACTGAGCAGTAAAAAAAAAAAAAAAAAAAAAAAAGCCCTGCAAAAAAAAGAAAACTTCTATTGCTGTATCTCTCAGTTTCTCTTCGTGTGCATTTAAGCTGCTCAGCATACGATACAGAACTGCTTGGAGTTTAGACTGCAATTAGCTGTGCTCCAGTTTCAGAGGCTGATCATTAGTGCAAGAAAAGTAAAATTTTTAAAGAACATTTGCACTCGCAAAGTCACTGTGGTATGGGGAGTAATTTTTTTTTAAAGGATTGGGATCAGTTAAAACAATATGCACATCAGAGCAAACGAGAGGAAAAACAAGCTCCCTGAGCAAGGTTTCTTAGCTCTGCAAACTAACTTTATCAAAAACCTTACATAAACCGGTAACAGTTGCACATGTTGCAAAATGACTGCAGTATTGCCTTAAATGGAGGAGAATAGCCATCACTTTGTCAGTGTTTGAATAATCTGCCTATTAAAAGGTAGGGGAGGGGTAGAGGTTGGAGCTACTATTTCTCTTTGATTCTCCCTTAACCCTCACTTTCCGGAGTATGACAAAGACTGAAACAGGCTTTGAAAGAGCTGAGAAACGAATGCAGTGCCAAGTCACCATAAAGCTGGCCATAAAACAAAAGCAAAATGATTTTGTCATTGTTCCCAGTTTTGGGATTTTCCCCTGCAAACGCTTCCTTTAGGACACCGAACCCAAGCAAAGCGTTACGCGGTAGATAGGAGGCGCCATCATTTTCATTCAGTAACAAAATAAAAAGAATTCTCTCACCTTTGGACACCGCTCCTTAAACACACATTGGAAATCTGTGGAATCATCTCCACAACTTTCTTGGTTGGCTCGGAAATGCTGCTTTTACATTCTGAATGAGTCTCCTTTTGCTGCAATAGCTCCTGCTTGGCGTATTCTTTGAGCCTCTTGTACAGCGTGCGCAGGCCCTGTGCGGTGCGAGGCGGGCGATCTACTCCGATGGCATTGTAGTTATCGGCTATGATATCCCAGCATTTGTTTTTTTCCACTATTACAGAATGCTTATTGGTGTGTTCTTCGAGAATTTTAACGTAAGGCTTCACGAGTTTTAGCAAATCGAGCTTTTCAGATAAGGTGAAATTAGAAGATCTGGCCTTCCCGACCATTGTTAGCTTTGAATTAAGGAAGCAGCTCCCGAAGCCACCATGCAGTCCCTAGCTCTGCTCAGCTCTTTTTCACAAACAGAAAAAGATCAGGCTTAACTAGGCTAGTCTCATTTAGGCCCACGCCTACAAGGGAGGGTTTATTAAAATTCCTTCAGCTTAAGCTGACGCAGGTTCAGGAAATCTGCTTAAGCCAAGCCTGACCTACATAAGGCTTCAGACTGAAGAAGACGAGAAGAAACAAGCAAAATACACTTTTGTATGAAGAGACCAGACGTACGCAGGATTTAAAAACATAAAGGTTTAAAGATTAGCACATTACCCAGCTAAAAATTACCTAATTTAGCTTGAGTAACAAGCTCTGACACATAGCTCCGGCTCTCTCACACGTATCTCAAACTGAAACCGCGCTCGAGATTTTACACGCGACGACGTCCACAAAAAGCAACAATTGTTTTGTGCCGTTTATTGACTGTTAAACCGAGCAGGAGGAGAAGCGAGCAAGTAGAGCGCAATGAGCGCGGCGTGTGTAGAGAGATCCCTAACAGAGCCCCCGAGCACCGCTCCCCGGCTGCTGCCGCTCTCGCAGCATTTGCATAATGCTGGTCCTGCTGTCAATCAGCAATTGCATATCCCCTAGCTAGTTAGGTTACACTCGGGCTTCGCAGCAAAGCTAAGCTTCCCCTGCATTTCGCAGGCTGCTCCTGCTACCTACACGGAGGCTTCTTAAAGAGGCAGTTTCTATTCCTGGCCGAACGCTTAACGGCAGCGAAAGACACCAAAATCCCAGCGAGAAAGCCCCAAACGCCGCCGCGTGAGCCCTGAATCAGCTTTTTATTACAACTTCAGCCTGCAGCTGTGCCCTGCTAAAACATGCCTGCCTTGTAACGCATGTGTCATCGCCATTCAGGCCGCGGCGGCTGCGAAATGGCATGAGCTAACTCTTGGGCTACATGCAATAAAGGTTACATTCAATCACGACAGATTTACCGAGTGCAGTGCGGCGCGTGGATACCGAGACCAAGAAACAATCTGCTTTTATGAGGATACTTCTAGGCGTTCTCTCAGGATAAGAATCTGATTTCTATTAATGAGGTGCGTGTGCATTTCTCATGTTTGCTCAAAAGTCTGTCACCTTAAGCCAAGCCTTAGCACAAAAACGCACCCCAGGCTTTCAATTTCTGCGGTCAAAACTAAATTAACGAATCGGAGAAAAAGGGGAAAAAAAAACACACATAAAAGGAAAGGTGCTCATGAAACCCAAAACCAAGTCTGAAAAATGACATACGTCATTGAGAGAATCCAGAGGGTGGAAACAAACACAATTTGAGATAGTGGCAACAGCCTCTCGAGCTTAACATGTTCAGCCTTGAAAACAAGGAGCCTGGAAGGGGGGTGAGGGCAAGAGGAACCTAATTATAGTCTGAAATATCCGAAGGCAATAAAGATCTGGGTATAAACTTGCTTGCTCTAAGGGGGAGAAAAGCCAAAGCAGACGCAAGACGCATTCAAAATAAAAAACCTTCAATTAAACAAAGGGAGACTTTAGCTGCTAAGGATCAGTCAGCGGTTAGAACAAGAAGCGTGGTTGGAACAACTGCTGAAGCTCGCCTCGCCCATACCACCTCGCATTTGCGACTGGTCCGCTTTGCTGGAACTGCTTCCAAGCCAACATTAAATCGAGCGTTTTATAGTCTGAAGCCCATCTCGGTAGACTTTGAGAAACAAAATACTCATGTGGTTAGAAGCACTGTATGAAAACCATTACTTTTGAACACCTAATCCTTCATTTCCCCACACTTTGCTCTTTACTAAAATGAAGAGTTGGATGCTGGTGGTTATTTTATTTTAATTGCATTTGGTTGCTCTCTAGTAACTACAAAAATAAAAAAAAAATTGGATTATGCCTTACAAACTTCAGGCTGCTGGCAGCGTTGGAATCCAGGAGTCACCAGAGAGCCCACACTGTGCCCTCGTATCTTGGTGCAGCTGTGCACTGCCCAATCTCATGACTTTTTAGTGACAAAATAAAACGATTAACATTAGGTTTTGTGATTAAAGGCTCCTCCCCACAAACACAGAGGAGCATAGATAACCAAGATCGGACAGAGGAACCCCAATAACTGTAGCAAAAAGAGCAGAGCTCTCAGTCTGGCTGTTACCACATCTGCCACAGAAGCACAGGCAGCACAAGGGCTCAAGGAGCAGGGCCGTGACAGAGAGCCGGTGGGAGAGGCTCTCTGGATCACCTTGCAAACTGGGGGGGGGGGGGGGGGGGGTCACAGCCCACTGGGGCATGGGACTCATTATGGGCTGCCAGGAAGAGTATTTTAGGATTGCACAAGGCTTAGTACAGGATATTTAAAGGAAGAACCAAGGGCAAGGAAAGTGAGGGATGAAAGGGTTTGGGGAAGGAACAAGCACAAGTGAATACTGGGGAAATGGGACAAGAGGGGCCCAGATGCACGTCAGCAGAAGCAACTCAGTACAGTAGTCCAGCCATGCCCTAGGCCTGGTCACTGCAGTTTGTCCTCATTTCTTATTAAACTGCATTTATAACTCTTTTCCTGGGTGAGAGGAATCCTTAGTCTGTGTGCTCAAGTGTGCGTGGAAGTGCATCCAGGAACTGGAGCTGGACCACAGGTCACAGGGACCCAGGTGCTCAGGGTGCCAGCGAGCAGAGGTCAGAACCCATGCACATTGCATGGGTACATTTCTGTGCACGATCCCTGAGAAGCATTGAGCCTGAATAGCCAGCAAGTAGGGTAAGAGTCTTGGGAGCCACGAACAGGAGTATCTTTGAGTCTGACCAGATGCTGAAGAGAGCAGAGGGGCTGTGGACTGGCTACTGGGAAGGTCATAAATCAGAGCAGCTGCCAGAGAGACCACTCACTTTGTGTCTGTGTGGGTGAGGCAGCTGGGAAACCAGGGGTGCAGAGGAGTAAGCATCTAGGACCAGTCACAGGAGGGATCCATTTTTCATCATGATCAGCCACAGAAGGGAAAGGATGAGGCCTTTGATGCTGCTGCTGTCTGTGCAAGGGCTGTTTTCTGTGCAGCTGACCATATACGTAGTGTAGTGCATGCACATGACTGTGTGCCTCCTGGGAACAACTACATACCCCCTCACTGTGGGCTGGAGCTGGCCCCAAGGAGCTGCAGCAATCCCTCTTGTGCCAGGCTGCCAGGTGCGGCAACTCCTAACATAGAACTCTCCAAACTGGGGTTGCTTACCAGCTGACAGCTTAACACTCACCAACCTTCCACACTAATGCCATTACCGCAAAACACCACTACAGTGCTTTCTTTCGAGCAAGTGCCTGAAGGAATCAGTCTGAATTACTTATTGTTCTGCAGGAGTGTAAAATAGCCCTTGTAAAAATGAAGCTGGCTGCCAAACAAGGTTTTTTTCCTGTTTCTTTTTTTTGGGGGTGTGTGTTTTTTTTGTTGTTGTTGTTGGGTTTTTTTAACAGCTCTGCTCATCAGCCTAAGGTCACACCAGTATTTGGGTGAGAAATCACAAATCACAGAAGGTGAGAGCTCTCCGTATTAACAGTACATTCAGACTTCTTTGAGCTTCGAAAGGCGTAGTTTCAAGGTGATTTTTCTGTCAGGCATACAGCTTAATATTTGGCATAACTCAACACAAAGGTGGGACATTGCCAAAAGTGGAAGTTCTTTCTTCCTCCAGCCCTGTTATGTTTCTGCCCCTTCCCTGTGCTGATATAAGCACTCACAAAGCACTGGTTTTTATTTGTTTGATTCTTTAAAAAAAAAAAAACAGATGCTTCCCAATTTCAATGTTAGAATTCTTGGATTTCAAGTGGATGCAATCTTCATATTTGGAAATTCATGAAATATGGGAGCTGGGAGATTAGAATATTCAAGAGCTGAGCAACAGCTCATTGCTAACATTGAACTTAAAATAGTTGGGAAATAACACTCAAAACTACAAGTATCATTAATTCAGGGGTTTGCAGTAGAAAAGTCTGGAATAAATTTTTTTTAAAAGATACAAATAGCGCTTTCTGGAGAGCTATCAAGAGATGAATGAATCACAGATAGAAGTAGTTGGGGATTAAAGTAGCCAAACTACTATGAGATGAATTGGTGAAAAAGTTCGATGGATCCAAATTTTAGAAGCCAAGTGACAAATCTGGATCATGACCAATAATTGCATCAAGTGGCCCATTTCACTTTAGACATATATGAGACAGAAGATCCTATAAAGGATAATTTCTTAAACTAGGGAGAGAAGAGGGAGGGAAAGGATCCTTTGTCAAACAGAACTGAGGAAGAATACCTCCATTATATTCTTTTCAGGCTTTCTGATCTCTATAAAGTACACAATTAAAAGACAAAAAAAAAAGATACATGATTAAGGAGGAGACCCCAAAAAGAACATCATGAAAGATGAAGTTTAGAGCAGACTTGAATGCAGCAAATTACACTGGATTAAGATATTCAGGGTGGGACCTTTTTGTGCAAGAAACATCAGATCAACAGGTAAATGATTACTGAACTCTGTGAGGGTGCTCTGCTCCCAGAGGGGTAGTCCCAGAGTAAGTCTAAAAGATGGCTATTTTTCTTTTGTTTAACACCATATAGGCAAACTAGCTCTGGAAAGACTGGGTTTGGCATTTGTAGTCACCCAGAAGCCCAGGAATATTAAAAACAAGAGAACGACTGCAAGATTTGATCCGAAGCCGAAGAGAAACTCTGATACCCCTGTGCTTATTAGAAACTGTAAGAGGATTCAGCAGCTAAGATGGGTTGTGTTACACATCACTGAATATACTGGGGTATACTGGCAGCAAAAATATTTGGCAAGCATCGAGGCAGTTGCTCGCTTGTGCAAATGAACTTGGCAGCTGCATATGATGACTTGAGAGTGTCTGTGGGTAGTAAGGGCTGCAAAAGTTCCATTAGGTCATCCTGCAGTCTTCTTTACTGACACGACACCAAGATGGTGCCAAGTCATTCCATCGGTCTTAAGAGTGTGCTGCACCAAAGGGTGGGTGAGAAAGTTTTCAGCTCCAAAGGTCTCCCATTGTGACAGCTGTTTCATGGATAATCTCCAAAATTAAGGCTTGCAGGTATTATTCATTATGGAGAGAGTTAAGAATGACAAAATTTTGAGAGCCAGAAGTTGCAAGAAGACTTCACCTGGAAGTTACTGTGCTTAAGGAGATTCTCTCCAGAGTCTTCAAGAATTACTTTTGGAACAGTTAAAATTGTGTTTCAGATAGCTTTCTTATTTCATGCAATTTTATTCTTATCTTCATCAATTTTCACATTTTTGCCATCAACTTTGCACTTACTTGTTCCTACCCTGCCTGTACCAGAAGCTCCAGGATCACCCCTTTTCCTTCTCCTTGCGATAGTATTTCTAAATATTTCTAAACCCCTGCCCTGCATTTGGGGGATGCAGCACTAAGTTGGAAGGGAAGAACAAATGGAAGCTGTAAGCCTTTTTTATGCATCTATTCTTGTCATCACCATCTACCACGTATCAACTCCTAGCATCTAGCAGTTCTTGCAGTTCCTGGGTACATGGATCACAGGATAAGTCCAGAAAAACCAGAAGTTGACAAAGTAGTTATTGCCTTTACACTGCTCTCTTGAAATTAGCCTGAATTACGTATGGGCTACCCCAGAACTCTTACATCATGTAAAATTCTAAGCTAACTGTGCTTCCATTCCCTCTGCTGGTGCTAGGTGTTACCCCACGAAATGGAAAATACTCTGATGAGACAGTTACACCAGCCTTCTCCATGCCGAATTTTAAAGAATTCATCTCAGTCTGACATTCCAGCCCATACACTCAGATCTGTAACCATCCTTCAAAGGAAGTTTGACTTAAAGCTACAGGACTATATATTATAATGAAGTAAGTATGTAGCTACTGTATAGCACTGTAAATAAGCTCTTCACTTTACAAATAAGGGAATAGCACCACATTTTACAAATTCAGAAGTGCCTCCAGTTGCTAGTACACACTTGCACCTTCTCTTTTTCAGCAAGCTTTTTGATGACTGGAAACAAGCAGCTAAGAAATACAGAAAGATTTAGAAGCATGATCTTTTCAGGATGTTTTGCTTAAGTTCTTAAATCCCCATTTGCAAGATAGACTCTAGAAAAGCCAAGTTTCTGTAATTCTTCCATCTTTTGGAGATTATTCTTTTAAATACGAACCTCAGAATACTTCTCTACTCACTATTCCCTGCATTTGACATAGAAGCAGCTTTCTCCATTCTTCTAATTTGCTCGGAGTGGCTATTTTGAGGACTCAGAGATGATTGCCTAACCACTATCATGTTGATTTTATCAAAGTCATATTGCGATAATGCTTCTTTTTCAGGGGGAGACATAAGGCCCAAAGCCAAAAGCTGGGATTGAACTCTAGTCATGCTGGCATAGCAACAAAGGGGATCCAAACAATGAGCACAGCTACAGAAGGATATGAAGGAATCCAGGCAAAGTCTGCAATAATACTTATTATAGCTCAAAAGCACCTTCCATTTCACTTGAATAAGGTATTTCTTGTCCTTTCATCTGATACCTACACCCTCTCCCATCTTCCCTTAAATCCAAAGTTGTATCTAATCTAATGGAGACAGGAGGGTGCTGGGGAGAAACAGACTTTCTGAAGGGTGAGAGTAGAAATGAAAAAGGCCTAAGAAATTTAGGACAGCTGTGAGTTTCTTCTTTTGCCCATCTTCACTCCTTACACACAAAAAGGCTTGATAATAAATTTCGATAAACAAGAAGTTAAGAAGAAACCATAGGGACAGTTTTCCTCAGAATGAAACTGACAGAATCCTTACTCCTAAATCCAAACTGTTAAAAATAGTCTCTAGGCTGAGTATCTCCTAAGTTCCCTATTTCAAAAGTTACAGTACTAGATAAATGTTTTTTCTACATATTTCATATATTTGCATGCAATTCCCATGGAGCTAAATAATAATAAATATATTGGCATACTAAGTTCAATTTATGGCCCATTCCCATCCTGGAAAAGTGAGTTTCCTTTATATCTGCAGATTCAACATAAGGTCTCTATATCTGCATAAAAAAAGAGAACTTTGGTCTTCTTTTTCCTTGTTTACAAATTTTTAATTTTCAGTAACTCGACACATTGAAAATAAAGGGAAAAAACATATAAAAGATGGTTGTCTACATGAAGCACAGCTCTCTTCAACAGTGTATCCATCACTATTCAAAAGTAAAGAAACTAGCAATTTCTGTCGCAAAGAAGCAAATACTGTTCAGTTTAATA
Source organism: Numida meleagris (assembly GCF_002078875.1). Lineage (NCBI taxonomy): Eukaryota > Metazoa > Chordata > Aves > Galliformes > Numididae > Numida > Numida meleagris. The sequence goes on from NC_034410.1 coordinate 124,720,567, forward strand.
GGCAAGATGCTACCAAAATACTTCTACATTAATCCTTACAGCTTTTTGGAAATTGTTTCATATCTTCTATCTAATAAAACCCTGATAGTCTTTATTTTCTGACCGTCTAATACCCTTCTGATTTCTAGTCTCCTTCCTCTCTCCTTCATTATCTCCACTGGTTCAAATGCATACATTAGAGCATAAGTCACTAGGACACAAAAGTATATTTCACTGTCAATTCGCTGCCCTTTTCACAAATGTGTGAATATCCTGGTTATGTCATCTGTCATTACATAAAGCCTAGCTATTCACATGACAGCTAGATATGATCATATCAAGTTATAAATTATGTTGGACTAACTGTGGAAAGATCACACGAGAACTGCACAAGTCTGGATTTGTTTTAAAGCAGCCCATTATACCGCACTGCAGATGGCTGCCCCATCCAGGAAAGCAGCTTTGCACTTGCTGAACATTATATGATACGTTGCTTTTGGTGGTGGAGTGTCAACGGTTTACAGGCGTTAGGCCCGGTTCCATGACGAAGGGGACAGGGGATCCATGGGCCCACGCCCCGGGAAAAAGGGAAAAGGGGAAAGGGTAAGGAGATGGCCCTGAGAGCAAAGAACAGCGGCAACAATCTGAGGAGAAACAAACTAATTTACTAAATAAGATATCGGAATGCCAAACAACACACTATAATACAATATAATTACAATTTAAGCTGATAAATCCAATACAGAGAGAGAGAATGTCCCAATATCAAGGTAGGCCTTACTCTACTACCGACGATAAGACGGCTGGAGAGCGAGGTGCTGCCAGGATGAGAGACGGCGGAAAAAGGGATGAGGTCTCGTGATCTGCAAGTTTTTATACTGTGAGCTTTTATCTTTTCCCTCCGGCTGGAAAATGGTAACAGAGGAGCAAAGTACCGTGGGGAATGTAGTAGTCCTTCTCTTCTGAGAACCAGGTACATTCACTACATGATGTTATGATGTGGAGTACCAATAACCGAAAATCATAAAACCATGACATGGAGCTGGCGTAGTTTCCTTCCATCCATCTCACACATGGTGGTTTACCTCTGCAACCACAGTGCATCTTACTACTTGACTGGTGGAAAGTCCAAACTCAAGATAAGTGACACTGGTTAGGGAGGAGAACTTCGTCAACAGGCCAGTGTATCACATCAGGATACCGTACTGTTTTCCTTGTGTTCAGTCTATGGTAATGACTCTAAGTTATTTGATTACAGCTACAATTCAATAATGGTTTCTCCCCTGTAAACGTTAAAACGGAAGATGTGAGGGAAGTCATGCCTGCCGCATTTGGTGCTTCTTAGCACAGAAATAGAAGCCCTTAAATACAGGGTTCTGTTCTGGCCATTACCATAAAGCAGGTGAGGAATATAGAATAGCAAGGGAGGAGGGACAGAGTGAAGAGTCATGAAAACAAGCAAGGATTACGGCCAGTCTTATTCAGAGCTGTTTGCAGTAATTAAATGGGCACAGAACCTAATTTGTAGCCTGTGGGAATATTTTGATTTTGAGTAGACGGAGGTGTTGTCACCAGGTGTGTTACTTGTGCTCTCACAGCTTTGGGAACCTCTTTCCTGTTGGACTCAATGATCCTCATGGGTCCCTTCCAACTCAGAATGTTCCGATTCTATAATGCCAGACCAGGGTGCTAGAGTGAGGAATATCTCAACTTTTTTTCTTATGTTCTAGGAATTCTGAATGCTAAGATTACAGTAGGAAAGTTGGTTTGCTAAAACATTGCTTCCTGCTTTGCTACCATACCATCTGAAGGTGTAACTGAAAGCAATGCATGACCATAGCAAAGGGTCCTCCTCTGGGGAACCCTGAGCATACATAATTAACTGGGGAAGTGCCAAAGAAGGTCAGATGCCTGCAGCAGAGTAGAGGACATTATCTCATATCCCAAGAAAGAACACCAAGCAAAATGCATCACCGTGAGGAGATGCCACAAGTCCAAAGCCGCAACCCAGAAAACACAAATCATCTAGAATTGAACCACAAAATCCTCTGCAAAAAGTCTGCCTGCAATATGTTGATTGCTGGGGAGTGAGGTACTGGGCCAGTAGGTGACAATTTGTATGGATACCGACCATGGCTGATGCATAAACGGACGCTTCCGGAACAGCATCACATCAAGAGATACAAAAAATTTCCTCTCCTATAAACTTACTTTAACGTCAGTCTAATTTTCTTAATCAGTCCCCAGGTACAGGTGACTCCTGTGCAGAAGAGAAACTATCCTGAACTTAGTGTGAGCTTGCCTCTTCACTACTATAGCCTACTCTGTCTATCGCACTGCAGGGAGAAGCAGTTTATTTTATATAATGGAGAACTACCAAAATGATATTATTTTGAATACAAGGTGGTAACAAAAATTAACAACACAAAATCTAATGAGAGCAATGTGGTGATGAATTATTTCAACTGAGGCATCCACTTAGTACATCTTAGCTGTACTAAGATATACGTAGTTGTTATTAAAAGCTACAGATGTTTATACAGTGTCTTTTACCCAAAGAGTTAACTGCTTTACCAACTGTTTATAAAAACTCTTGAGGGGCCCGCTGCACTGCAGCTATACATGCAGCTCCACCACTAATATAGACAGATGGTAAAAATACCCGACTGGAATATCTTCTCCAGTTCAATCTGTGAAGTGCAATAGTGGAAATGAAGGAAACAATAGAAAGTACAATTAAATTACAATTACAATGTTTTAAAAACCTGATGGAGACAAACAATCCTATTATGAAAATAAAATTCATTTAAATGAGGAAAGAGTTTAAACATTATAGGTCAACGTACTCAGTAGACATTAATATTCCAGGGCAGTTGGAAAATATATTCAAAACTGTATGCAAATAATAAATACAGTTAAAACTATAAGCATGAAAAATATTCAAGAACATTCTGTCACCTTAGAGCGAACGCTTTAATCTTGTTCTGAAATACAGTTACAATCTGTCTGCATTGTTAGTTCAAAGGTAATATTTGAATACGACCTGACAAAATTTCTCTTAGAAGGAACATTAACAGATGTTAGTGATGGATGAAAGACAAGGTACTGCTCAGACAAAAACGGAACAAGAGGTGGGTTGTAACAGAGCGACAGTCTCTTTATGCAGCTTTTCTGTTCACCTACATCAGATTCAAACAATGAATTCTCAGTGCAACTTGAATGTTATGTCCAAGCATACAGGTGAAAGAGCTATTTGTCTCCACACGTGATATAGCAAACCCAGGGAAAACGAGACAGCATTCTCCTACATTAAAAAACCCAACAGAAAGTAAACTGAAAACTCAGATGAAAAGCATAAATTTAATTCATTACATATATAGATTTATATGTATACACACATAAAATGTTACACTGAACAAGGTAGCGCAGATAACCTCAGCTGTGGCCAGTCCCCCTTACTAGCAATATATGTGCATTGATCATCTCGTAGAGTATAAGTCCAAAAATTTAATCCAGAGTACTAAGACACTGAGGAGTTCAGTATAGTTCAGAGATTTGTCTGTCTGTGGATACTTCAGTCGCAAACTATTTGTCGCGTAATTGCTCACAGGACCTCAGAAAGTAATGAGGACAAGTAGAAGCCAAGGAATTTTAAGAGCTGCAATAATATTCTTCCAGACTTATAATTTTCAATTTCTGTTATATATTTTTGGAATGGTAAAATAAGCTTCATTTTCAAAGAGCATACAGACTTATCCAACTGAATTCTTTGCAGGCATATGAGAGAGATAAATTGCCTCTCCCCACCACATCTGTTGGCAGTGTCAAATAGTAATATATTCTGAATACCAAAAAAAGGTACCAAAATGATTGCCACACTGTTTGCCTCGTGGGAGAGAAAAAAAAAAATACTGATTCATAAAACTGTAATAACCTTTATTTTCTTACATTGATATTTACCGAGAAACATCATTTTTCAGTATTCAGAACTCATCATAAACATGGTTAGCTGCTTGTAGAACACCATGTTTCTATAAGCTTGCATCTGAAATATCTTCAGATCCAAACCCTGATACCGCTAAAATGGCCTCAAGTTACACCAGGAGAGGTTCAGGTTGGATATTAGGAAAAATTTCTTCTCCAGAAGAGTGGTCAGGTGCTGCAATGGGCTGCTCCGGGAGGTGGTTGAGTCACTGTCTCTGGTGGTGTTCAAGAAATGTTTAGATGTTGTGCTAAGGTATGTACTTTAGTGGGAAATACTGGTGATAGGTGGGCGGTTGGATTGGATGATCTTGGAGGTCTTTTCCAACCTTGGTGATTCTATGATTCTATACGAAATCTCTTAAAATTACAGCGTATAGGCAGGTTTCACTCTACAAAAGTTGATATGATTTTATTAAAACCCCTTTAGAGGCTTTTATCTCATCTGATAGAAGTTTAGATTCCTTTTCATTAGTGCACTATTAGGAAAAAGCCTGGAGAAGCAAGTATTTTTAAGCCAGATATGCTATAATTTTTAGATGGAAGTTATCTAATCAACACCAGAATACTGACACAGTGTGTCAGATAAGTTTCACTGAAAGAATGTGCAGCATTTTCAGGCTCAGAAATGAGCAATGAACAGTGCAGTTGTCCAACTGTCCACAGGTGTTTCATAAGAATTTCAGTGGAAGCTGGGGTATTCATTTACACATTCCACTGCTGTACTAGGAACCCAAACACAGCAGCTTTCAGGGTGATATAAAGTTAACAAACAGCTTATTATGTGCATTAAACGCTATTCAGACAGTAAGCCAAAATAACACGTACGCAGACTTTTTAAATCTTGAAATTATCTTGATGTCCCTTTAGAAGAGAAGTCTTTTTTTGATTAAAGATATAATTCCATTACAATAGTAATAATAAACAAATACCAATTCTGGCTTTCACAACTGGTTTCCATTACTTTTGAATTTCATACCAGAAACGGTTTTGTCAAAACAATTTAGTTTCACACTACAAAAGAGGTTATAGTTTACACAGTTTACAGAATGGCTCTATCAGCTGTAATGAATAGCAGAGAAAAATAATGTAAGTGGCAGACGGTGTCTTGGAGAATCTAAGTTATTAAGAAACTGCTTAAGATTTAATGAAGCCTCGATGCAAGACTGTTTTCACAGTGCAGCGTTTGTACCAGCAGCGAGTCTGATGACCATAACTAACATTTACTTGTGATATCCCTTTTTTTTTCTTTTTGAGCTTTGCAAAGAATTGCAGGATCAGCCCTGACCTACAGGCATCGAAAGGCTCTGGCTCAAAATGGTTTGTTTGGTTACTCAAGCAGTGCAACATCAATGGAAACACATCACTCAGTCACACAACTTTTTCTTTTACTCAAGTGATCGCAGATACCAGCTGCACCTGGAATACGTGATACTGAAAAAGAATTTAGTATCTTTTCTACTTCACCAAAATTTTTTGTTGGGAAGATGACAGATTTCCACCCCCCAGGCCACAGGAAGATTATTTGAAAATAAATCCACTTATTATCTTTCAAGTGCACTGATAGATAGAATCAGCAGACAAATTTTTGCAGATGTATCTATAGGGAAGCAGGATCACTCAAACAAACTTGTCCTGTGCACACTGAAAACTTTCTGCAAGCATGAGCATCACAGGAAGAGTTGGAAGTTACTGCAGATAATTACAAAACTCATTGAACAAGAGGGACTTAACACATAAAAGACTGGTAAATCTTCCCACATTAGCTCTGTAAAACAGAGCACACATACTCTGGGTCACGCAACATAATTAGGGCAGCATCTCCTCAGGGCTATCACATGGGACCAATCAACATCATTTTCTGAGGGTTAAATCCAACAAGAGTCAATTGGAGTCAACAAAGTTGTTGTCTCCTTGGGTACGGAACTTATAAGATGTCAGAAAGAGCACATGGGGATCGCACAAGACATTACAATGAGATTTTTAAGAGGAAAAAACTAAGGCAGGCAAAAGGGAAGGATGAAGGTGGTTCAGGAAGGAACAAGTGTGGAAAAAGAGGAAAAATAGAAGCCAGCTTTAAACAGGTGAGACTGGTCAATGTGCTTGTCCACCTGTGCTCTGCACCCTATCACCACAAGCTGTCTCGTCTTATGAAACTACATTTCAAAATATTTCCTGGGTGAAGGGACTCTTATTATGTATGCATAAAGGCCCATGGAGTTGAACATGCCAGAAACGGGGGCTGGATCACACAGGTGCTTAGGCTCCTTTGACCTGAAGTCCCAACAACTGGCAAACCCATGTAATTGCTCGATTATCTCAGTGTGTGATCACTAGCAAACATCAAACTGGACTAGATGACAGATAGGAAACGAGGTTTGGATGCCAGATTTTGGAGCAGCCATGTATCTGGGCCAGATTTGGCAGAGACCAAAGGGCCTGGCAGCTGGCTACTGAAGGGACCAGAAAGTATAAATGAGTTACTGGAAAGAGTAGGATATCTGAGGGGAGTGACTACAGGTTGGGTGGCCACTACTAAGTCAGGACTAGCTACCAGAGTGTCACGTTGGTATGTATGCATCTGTTGTGAACAAGGCAGCTGGCAGATCAGAGATACAGCAGCCAGGTTACAAAGTAGACCATATGTATAAGGCCATGTACAGGAGGGATCTGTAATGTGTTTACCTATGTGAGTGCAGGTCTGAGGACCAGCAACATGACTGAGGCCTTTGTGGTTCACATGCCCACGTAGACAGAGGGCAGTTATTGCGGGGGGGGGGGGGAGAATTGTGTAGTATAATTCTGATTATCGAAGTAATTAGTTATGAAGAGAAAGCAGTGAATTAACTGTAAGGTAGACGTTAAGATGCATGAGTTGCCTCCAAGTGGAACGATTCTTATCCAGCAATGCAAGTAATCCAGGTAAAGCGCAATGTTCCTCAGACGCCAAATGCACACCTGCATTCATGCAACACAGAACATCTCTGCATGTCTGTGGTCATGGCACATGAAGAGTAGAAAAAGAATACACTCAATTCTGTGGAGTCAGTCAAGTCCATCAAAGTGCATTTACTACATTTCAGACACTTCACTGTCTTTGCAGTGCTTACTACCTAGCTTTTGAGAGGAATATTCATTACTGGAGTTAAAAAATTAATGAATGGTACACATGAGTGAGCACAGCCTGTCCTAGTTACATGAGAGTTAATAAGCCACGCTAGAACCTGAATGGCCACCAGAGACACTGTCATCAGATCAGATCTTACACTGAAGAAACCCTCACGGATTCTGAAAAATGTGAATTCTTTCAGTATCATTTGTATTCTCCACATGTGGCCAGCAAAGTACCCAGACTACAACACTCTTTTAAAACTTAGGGTATCCCAACTCTTTTTGTGATATTACTCTCGATAAGAGCAAGTTGACTATAAGTATGCTTATGGAAGACATATCTGAATAGCAGCACTACCAACTGGCTTGTAAAATATCAGCTTTTTTCCCTTTTCCATTTAAGAGATTTGTTTAATGCTTGTTGCTGTTACATTCTGCACAGTAGAACAACAAAGAACGCTCCCATTGCATGAGACACTAGTATTTCATAAAAGTTTAGCAAGCAGCATACCAGTCATAAGCTTTTAAATTCTCACACGACACGGCAGTAAGTAGGAAAGTGCATCTTACCAGCTTTGGGTGCACTTTGTGTTTTCATTTCCAACTTGCTGCACTGATTAGTGCTGTTCCGTGCTTTTGTAGACTTTACTTTTCCAGATGACTCAACAGACTGTGTAAAATTTTCATTCTGATTCTCATCGAATATTTCAGGAAACAATGAAGCACTTCCACGTTTTTCACTTATCTGCAAAAGAGAAAGAAGTTCAGGATAGCGTTTCCTGCAAGCAGTTGAAGTGAAACAGAAAAGAGAGCTTAACAGTTTGATAATGAGGATTATCTACCTACACAGATATGTATAATCCTAAACAAATATATGCACTCCCATTTTCAGAACAGTAAATGCGTGATCACAAAACCAAATACCATTCGTGCAAGTAGGTTATGAGCTGCATTTAATAAAAGTTTCCAAAGATAAAATTAATAAAAATTCTGGAGCTTTTTTTCGTCTGTACTATAGATTTCAGAGAAAGTTCTTTACAGCAAAACTGCAACTCAGTGTATTGGAATTTAATTAATAAATATCTTGTGTTCTAAATCGCTTTTGCCAAAGCATTAGAAACCACTGAACTCTGAACAAAGTCCAGGCCAATATGCCTCAGCTGCATTAAGAATTTGAGCTCAGTACTGATTCCCATTATTTATTTGAAAAATACTTTTCTGTGTGCACTTCACAGAGCGAGAGAAACTTACCCAAGATGGAAGATCAAATTTAGTAAGAGCAAAGGTATCAAAGTTTATTCTAAAGATACTGATGACCTAAACAGGGTCTATATGTGGTAAGTCCAGATGCTACCTTTTGTTAACAATACTGTAGGAACAAATGTAATTTTTAGCGCATTCTTCATTTTACCTCCTTTAATTTCATGTCTTGGTCTGTTTCCTCAGTTTCAATCTTGGGACAAACTGCAATACTTTTTCCTGGTGGTATAAACCTTGGCTTTTTGGCTACATTTCCTAGCACTTGACTTGGAGCTGCTGATCGCCTCATATTTAGTTTGTACTGCTCTGGAAGGAACGAAGCAGGTTAAAAAGACAGTCAGAAAAGGCTTCAGATATAGAAATATACATATAGTGAACAATACAAGCAGTCTTTTAAAAAAGCAAACAAACAAAGAAAACAATTTATGCGGCATAAAAGATTTTCAAATAACATTTTTTATTCACAAGCATCACAACTTAGGAATAAGTAAAAGAATTGCAATGTCTTAAGTACTAAGAAAGACTACTGCAATTTCTGCAGCTTCCTTTTTCATTTGGAGAGCAAGTAATGCAGCTTTCAAGAACAAGAAACGCTCTGGAGATTATCAGTGTAGGGCTTCTTATTGAGCTTTCAGAATGTTCTTTTCATAGATTGATGTAAGAGAATCAACTATTCTAAACACTTAAAACATAATTTTGAAAAACCTATTAGTAAACCAATGAATGCTGAAGTTCCAGGTCCTATCTGGGATTAGTATTTTGCATTGAACAGTCAATTATATTGGTAATTCTGACACACAGTAAAATATTAGGATTCAGCTGAGATTACATCTCCATATTATGCTCATCTGAAGAGTGGAAAGAACGTACTGTAGGTTTTCCCTCAAAACACTAGACCATTATTCCTCCAACCAGTCTCAAATGAAACACACAACCTTAATATGGCAAAGTATGCTTGCACTCGTTGCAATAAAAAGTTATAATCTTAATACTTAAATTAGTAGAAACAAAAAAAAAGAAGAAAAAAAAACCAACAGAGTAACCCAGAAGCTCAAATGACAAGGACAATGGTACAGAAACTTATGGAGCATGCTTTGGTTTATTTCTCCATTCATACATTGATTACTTTAATTGATTCTCTCCCACCTCCTATGACTAGGTAAGAATAAGCCATTAAAGCAATCGCAGACACAAATATCTCTATCGCACTGAAAACACATCTGCATCCTGTTCCAAGAGGCACTGCGTTCTTGCACTTTAATTTTTACACTGCTGTGCACTCCAGTGGCGTACCAGGGCACAGCAACCTTTCTTTCCAAGATTTACACAGAACTAGCAATGCAGTACAGTTGAAACACTTTGCAGACATTAGGCACTGTTATATCTGAGACATGCAGACACTGACAGTGCTGCTGTCTTCTCTATACTATGAATGATGACGCATACATGATACTGTTACTAGACATAAACCATAATGGCAAGGGGGACTGACGGGTCTTTTATGCAGGATCAAGGTAGGTAAGGCTACATCAAGGAATACCTCCACATTCCAACTACTTCCACCAAACAGTAAACACGCTCTTTCCAATAAGACAGCCACCACTAGCCCAAACCATCCCGTAGCTGCAGTGGCCTTGCAGATAACTCCAGGGATTCTGCAGGAGGTAATGAGAGAAGCTCTGCTCCTGCCTTTGTGAGCCACCTAGCCAGACCAGAGTAAGCATCCCATGAAACCACGGCCTGCAGCATCTCATCACTGCACCTGTTCCTGCAAGCATCCAATTCAGCAGTACGTTTCTCCTTAAAGATATCTTAACTTCTGCATTAAAATGAAACACGTATGCAAAAGGTAGAGCAAGAGCGACCCAGAAAGAGACCTGACAGAGAAAACTTATCAGCGAGGAATTATTTTGAGTCAGGCCGTACCACCCCCACCCTTACCTCAGCAGCCGCGCTCTCCGCGCTCAATTGTCCCGCCGCCCGCTCCCGTCAGCCCGCCGGGTGTCCTGCGCATGCGCCCCACTCTCGGCCTAGCGCGCATGCTCCGAGTCCGTGCCCGGAGGGTACCTCGTCTGCGCGTGCTCGGCACAAACCTGCCAGGAGATTCTGATGTGCGCATGCGTGCTGTGCCCTGCGGCGTGGAAGCGGCGCAGCGCCACACACGACATGGCGGACGGGTTGTGTCGGCGGGTGACGTGCAGCCGTCAAGTACCGGTGGCTGCAAAAGTAACCTCGCCCTTTTTGCGACAGCGGGCTGAGGGGCGGTGGCAGCCCTGAGGGACTGAGGCGGTCAGCGGCGGGAGGCCTGGGCGGGCTCGGTCCTCGCAGCGACCGTTACACCCGTTAACGGGCGTTACACCTGCAGCGGTCGTCTTGTGGCGGGCCGGAGCGTTGCGCGGGGATCGGCTGCTGCATGCGGGCCTGGTGCTGCGGAGCGCCGTGCCCGTGCTCACAGGGCCCGAGGAGGCGGCGGGAAGATGCCGGTAGGTGGGGGCGGGGCGCCGCGCTGCGCCGCGCCGGCTGCTTCTGGTGTGTGTGGGCCAGGGCAGCGCCAGCCGTCAGCAGCCTGCTCGAACCTGGCCCCTTCTCTTACCTGTGCCCTAAATTAATTGGGTGGTTAGTAGTGAGGAGCATAGAACCTTGCGTTGCTCGCCCCCTGTCCTGACCCACTTCCATGGTCGCTGGAGCTTTTCCTTAGCCATTTACGTGACAGTCGAGCCTAGCAAATCAGTAAGAGGTTTTCTGTGTGGTCACTTGTCTGCGCCAGGTGAGGAAGGGGCTGTGTTAAATGTTCCATTGATTCAAGGAGGGAAGGTGTGAGGACACAAATAGAGGATGGCTTGGCATGTGCTGCTGGAGGAGTGCAGATATGTTTTTTGGCAGCTCACTCTTCGAACAGGTTACTCACCCAGTATGATAGATAGTGGCAGGAGTGAGAGCTTGTGCTGGCACAGCTGAAGGGATGCATCTGCTTCTTTGGGTATTAATGCTTCCATAAACTGGCTTATAGTTGTACAGGGCAGCCTGAAACATTGCTTTTATATAGCAGGATTTAAAAGCACAGTGTATATTTTTGAAAACAAGCTGAAGCAGCAGCATGTTAAATGTCACCTCGTTGTTGGGCTCTGTGTAAATTATTTCTTCTTCCACTCACACAGGACTTCTGAAAGTGCTATCCTAGTCATGCACATCTGTAGTTCTGTCACAATTCCCTGCAGCCCTTCTAACTGCCTTTTTTTGCCACAGGAGAAGAAACAAAATTTTAAAAAAATCAGAAGCTACTGTATAAGGAAATATGCTAATGACACCGCTATCCTAATTTTTTGATGGAATAGCTTTGATTAGTTCTAGGTATTTGGCAAGATATGCCATTATGTCACTGGGAACTGTATCCCATCTGTATTCTCCCTGTAGCTGTACCCAGACAGAATTTCTGTCTGAAGGCAGGGCAGGCCATAGCTTGAGGCTGGCTTCAAGCTTGCGTATGCCTGACAAACAATATGGGACAGCAACTCCTGAAGGAATTAGTATCTGTGCTGCTTTTTGCTGGGATGGAGTTAATAATGTTCTTTATAGCAGCTGATAGGGTACTGTGGTTTGCATTTGTGATGAAAACAGTGTTAACACACGGATGGTTTAGTTGTTGCTGAGCAGTGCTTACACTGCATCAAGGTCTTTTCTGTTTCAGCTTGAAGCAGAAAAGACTGGGGAGAGCTGGTAGCGGCCTTTCAGTATCTAAAGGGGGGCTATAAGAAAGAAGGGGACAGACTCTTTAGCAGGGTCTGTTGTGGTAGGACAAGGGGAAATGGTTTCAAACTAAAAGAGGGGAGATTTAGACTGGATATAAGAAAAACGGTTTTTCTACGATAGGAGTAGTGAAGCCCTGGAACAGGTTGCCCAGAGATGTGATGGATGTCCTGTCCTTGGAGGCATTCAAGGTCAGGCTGGATGGGGCTCTGAGCAACCTGATCTAGCTGTAGATGTCCCTGCTCATTGCAGGGGAGTTGGGCTAGATGACCTTTAAGGGTTCCTTCCAACTCAAACGATTCTGTGAATCAGTTTCACGCTGCCTTGCCAGAGAGGAGCAGGGGGGGGTGCACCAGGAGTTGGAAGGGGACACAGCCAGGACAAATGCCCAAACTGTCCAAAGGAATATACCATGCCTATGGGGTCATGCTCAGCAGTAAAGCAAGGGGAGAGTTTGCTGGGACTGCTGTTGCTCAGGGACTGACAAGCCATCAATTTGCTGGCGCTGAGCAATTGTGTTTATGTTGCTTGTTTTCCTCGGTTTTGTTTCTCTTTGTGTTCTGTTTTGTTTTGGGTGGTCTTTTTTTCCTGTTGTTTTATTTTTTACTTATTAATTTGTCTTTATCTAAACCCCCAAATATTCTCACTTTTACATGTCTAATTATCCCGCTCTGGGGGAAGTGGGCAAGCAGCTGCATGGTGCTTAGCAGCCCACTGGGATTAAACGTCAGCACTAGGGGAGATTGTTGCAAGTCCAAAACTATGAAGAGAAAAAATATATTTGAAACAATGGCAAGAAAATAGCATGTGATACTTCATGTTTTTCTGCCTTCCAGATTTGGCACCTGCAAATTCCAGGTTTCCATGGTGACAACATTGCTGGTAATTGCCAGGTGATGGGAAGAATTCGGGACTGGAGGAACCAGACAGGGCAAGATTTGGAAATGTCAGTGGAGTGTGAGAAGGTGATGATGCTTAATGTAATTTCTAGGTACAAACAAAAAGGAGTGTGAAATCTGTGAACTGTAATAGAAATGGAAGAACTGGTTTTGAGATCAGAGTTGAGAAAAGAGAAATTGCTTAAGGGGGAATGGAAATTGAAGATGATGGTGTGTTGTGGAAGCACTGAGTAAAGCTATCTGTACTTGTGTGGTGTATGCCATCTACATCTGCCTGATATTCTCCCTAGTGTCTTGAGGATTGTTTGGGTATCAGCAGCATGGGCAAGCTGTAGCTTGCAGCATCCAGCTTTCCAGTAGAAGAGAATCTGTAGAGCTACAGAATTCATAGAGTTCTCAGGACGTACCTTATACCTCCGTGAAAGTTTTCTAAAAGCTGAATCCCTTGGCATTGACACAGCAAATCAAAATTTTAGCCTCACAATTCAAATCATAGAATGTATGTGATCCATTTAACCATCCTCCAGCTGGAACATGCTGTATGTTTCAGTGCTTTCATCAGTATTGGGAGCTAGTACTTGGCTTCACATTCTGTTACTATTAATTAGCGTTGTTCTCCAGTTCCTAACTTCCCTTTGCTCCCTTCTGTCCTCACAGTGACAGCTTTGTGCAAACATAGTGCTTGTTCTGTTTACCCTGAACTGGCACAGCCCTGAATTTCCTGTTTTTGCAGGAGAGCTATAAAAGCACTCAGGGAAACAACAGTATGAAAATAACTGTTTGTCATCTTCATAATACAGTATTTTCTTGAGCACGCTCTTCTAAAACATAAAACGTCCATGCTGTGACCAAAGGATCAGCATATCTATGATGAATGCAGGTTTCGTTTGTCTGTATTGTCAATAACAACGTAGCCAGAGAAGCACAGAGCTAAGTGCACTCTGAAATTTGCTTGGGGTCTTGTCAAGGATGTGTGGATTGCACTGCATGCTTCTGTGGCTGTGCTATTAGCATGCCAGTAGAAATAAAACACAGTGTGGAAACTGTAGCAGGTGATGCGTTTTGTGTTTGGTAATATACCTGCTTGCTTGTGTTACATATGCTCTCACTACAGATTATATAACTTTAACCTTAGCGAGCACCCTGTTAACACTGGTAGCTCTCATATTCAGTGAAGATATGTTTTGCTACTCAGATGTGGAAGATGTTCCAAATTTATAATGCATTAATGAAAAGGAATCACAAAGTTTCTTTGTTTGTTTCAGAGCAAAATATGATTTTAGTCCTTAGAGATCCCTGCTGTTCTTAAACAGGTCTAATTCCAACTGAGAGCAACGTAGACAAATCAGAACTACCTAGCTAACACGGATTCTCTTTGAATGTTATATTGCAGTTACTAGATACTGACCCTAGGGGATTTAAGTGATGACTTCGTTTGTCATTTTTCAAGTGAGCAACCTTAGTTATACTGTGTATCAGAACAGTGTTATTTATCAGTTCTGTGAACTTGACTGTGATAGTTCTGTTTTGAAAATGAACTGTGTGTCATACCTGGATGGAGCCAGGTTAGATAAAGTTTCAAATCTGTAAGGAATATTATTTTAGCAGATTTCAATTGCTAACTTTTAGTGTTACTGAATTCTGTTAACTGCAGTTCTACGAATGAATCTGTAATGGTTTGAAATTAAATGCTGGCTGGGGGTTCAGGTTTACAATGTGTGTCAGCATCAGTAATAACTAAAAGACTGATTTGTGTGTGTGTGGTGTTTTTTTTTTCTTTTCCTGGTCTAACCACATCTCTCGTGTTGAATTGTAGGTTTTGAAAGCTTTTAGGGCAGCATTCCATTCAACAACTGGCTGATTAAACATAGGACTGAGTAACTTAGGAGACACAACTGAGCCTTTTTCTTTCTAATTTTTCTCATAGGCATAATAAAGCAGTGAAGAGAAACTGAAGGAAGTACTGCATGTCTTGCTCCTGAGAAAACTGATTCTGAAGTAATTGGGCAAAATAGGTATATATGTAGTAAAATCTAAAAAGGTAGGATATTCTCATTTTTTGTTTTATTTTAAAAACCTCATAGCTAATTTAAAATTCTGTCCTAACTGAGTTTACAAAAGTAATTTTGTATGTTAAGGAGGAAGGCAAAATCTAACACTTTCTTTTAAATGAGTTCTGTAGAGTTTTAGCAAATTCTAATAGGCTCCTCTTGGTAGGATTTTGGTGAAGGTAGATTGCCTCTTAGCCTCCAAATCATCTTAAAAGGTACTCTGTTTTATAAGACAGATCCCATAAGAGAGAACAATGGCTCTTCATGATTTCAGGGCTAGCTGAAGTCTTGGCATCTTTTTCTTCCTGAATATTAAACATTTCTCTAGACACACGGAGATTTTGTGCCGTTCCCTCTGGAATGGGAGTCTGCAACTATTAGAGAATCTTCATCTTCCTTTTTTCTTCAGTAAGAAAGCAACGTATTAAGTCACGTGCAGTTCAAAATACAAAATGTGCTGGCTGATAGTACCACGACTGTGGTCTGTAAGGTTACTGTTTTGTAAGTTTGTTAGGCATTATATAGAAGGCCTGTATTATATAAATGGAATGCGAACACTTACTTTTGAACTTTTCTGATATTTCTGGTTCAGGGAGAATTCAGGTGAATAGGAGCTATGTGTTTCATGGTGGCTGCTAGAATTGTGCTTGATAGCAGAGTTCAGGATGCATCTGCTAAAGTCTTCACTTTCAGAATTCAGAGAATCTTGATATAAAATGAAGATGCTGACTTCCAGCAGTACAGTCCTCCAATTCTCAATTAATTCTTGAAGTCTGTAAAGTTTGCAAATGCTTGCATTCTCACCAGCTCTGTATTCACTTTGAGATCTCCATATTTCTAGAATCGCATCCAGGCTGTTGTGCATTGGATTCTGAACAAAGACTGCTTTATTTCCATTTGTTAACAGGCTGAAAGTGTGTGGAAAGCATGGGTTACGATATTGAACGTTTTGTTGGCTACGTTAATGAAGGGCTCTTATGCTCCATCTGCCGTGATGTGTTGGAAGATCCGCTACAGGCTCCTTGTGAGCACGCTTTCTGTACTGCTTGTATACATGGGTGGCTTGTTCATCACAGTAACTGCCCTGAAGACAGACAAGTGATTGATGTGTCTGTGCTACGACCTCTGTACAGGTATACAGTAGTCTCACTGTATGTTGGAATTGTATCAATTTAGGATTTTTCAACTGTTCTTACATAGATTCATCTCTTGTCACCTACTGTCACTCAAAGTTGTCTTTACCCAACATACCTGTGATAGAAACTGCATCACTTAGCATTTCATATTTGTTATAAGTAGCTTTTGAGGAGTTAGGATTTCTAAACAGAAAGAACGCTTATTTTGTTCTCCGCCTTTGTATGTCTTGAGTGCTAGTTCTAGACACCTGTCTGGATATTATTCTGAACATCTTCTACAGTAGCAAAACTTTCCCTAACAGTTCTGGAGAAAGCAGGCAATGCAGTTCTCAGGATTAACAGTCACTAAGCATTGTATATCTGTTATTTTTCTTTTTACTCTTTTAATTGTCTATTGCCAGTAGTCACAGTTTTATCACTTGACCCTGCTTGGTGTATAACTCCTGTATTGTCTGTCTTACTCAGATTAAGTAATATTATGTTGAAAATCTTCAGATGCAGGCATTGAGCTAACTCCATTAGTATTCCCATTATGTTTGTCCCTAATGAGAATTTAACTGTATGGAAAGCTAAAGTATACCGTAGGCAGGTAGGCAGTGCCACTGAAAGAGCAGCCAAAGTGTTTGGGAATACCTGCTAAACTAGTGAAAAGTAAGGCTAAAAGGTAATCAAAAATAATTTGTTTGCACGATTAATTTTGGCAACTGAATTTTCCATTTAACATTGTTTCTGTTAAGTTTGTTGGCTTGTTCTTTTCCAATATTGTCACTTAAATGCTTATATATATATGGAGCATATCAGTTTCCATATATATATACAATATATAAATATATTATTATATATTTAATAATAATGATTATAATATTATATATATTATAATATATATATTATATATATATTTATTATTTGTAAGTTTTCCTAATTACAATTTGAATCTTAATTTGTCTTCACATAGTGGAAAACTCAGTTTTTTCAATAACTTTCTGTCTTAAGAACAATTTTTTTTGTGTGCGTAGATACATGAAAAATGATCTAAACCGTCTTCAGCTACATTGCAAAAACAGAGAGTATGGCTGTGAAATGGTTTGCTCTCTAGAGTCTATAGACCGGCATGAGAGGGAGTGTGAATACAGTCAGATACCGTGCTCCAATGCTGGTGAGTAACAGTCAAAGAAGTTAATGTTTTCTGTTCAGAAAATATATGTATTTTCCATCTTTCTATCACCAGAATGGCAATAATGGCCATTCATTTTTTAAAGGGAAATTCAAAGCTTTAGTGTGACCTACTCTTTGCAGGAGTCTTTTCTGAAGAAAACTCAATACCTATTTAGTATTTTTCCTGGTGCATCCGCAGCTGCTCACCATCTCTTGACTATAACAAAAATATCCTGGGAATGAGATTTTTTTTTTAACTAAATTTGTAGTAGAATTGATATGTTTGTGTTACAGTCTCTGAAACAGACCTATTCATCCTTAGGAAGAAACATACTTTTAAAAATAAATGTACTGTTAACATTTCCCAACTGATTTTATCCAAAATGTTATGTGTTCCTAGAAGAACTTAATTTTTAATTAAAGATGTTAAAAGCATGATTAAGTCTGACACTGTAATTAGTTGTGAGGAGACTGAGGTGCTAGAGTTGCTCTGTTAGAAGTCTCAGCGATGACTATTGCAAATGCACCTTTTACTTTCTACAGAAACAGTAACATATAATGAGCTCCTGCATCTTGTCTCTATTGTGTGGTACCAAGGTGTGAGCATGCATAAATCTCTCATGGCCTATTGTGTACACACAAGACTAACCAGTGGTCAGGAAAACAGTCTCACCCACTGTTTTACCTGTCCTTGGGCCCTTTTTTTTCTAAATTTGATACCTAATTTATTTATACGTTTATGTTCTTTATCAATTCCTTTCATTACAAGCTGCTAGAGTTGTGGCCTGGCATCAGTGTTGTCCTTACTGAAATTGCCTTAATGCCAGACCGGTGGCAGAAATATTTACAAAAAATGCTCACTTCTTATTAAAACATTTATTGGTTAATTAAGAGTTTTTGAGAGTCTGTATTATTAGTAGTATCTGTGTTATAACTATTGCACTTTACCATAGAATCATAGAATTAGCTAGGTTGGAAAAGACCTACAAGGTCATCCAGTCCAACCATCCACCCACCACCAATAACCCCACTAAACCATGTCTCTCAACGCTATATCTAAATGTTTTTTGAACACCTCCAGGGACTCAACCACCTCCCTGGGCAGCCCATTCCAGCACCTGACCACTCTTTCAGAAAAGTACTATTTCCTAATGTCCAGCCCTTTATGTTCTAAGGAATACACTTTTTCCCACCTTTCAACAGATTGGTAGTTGCTTATGTCAGGATATTACAACTTCATTACTCACTTAAATGGTTGTGTTGGAATTAATTAAAATGCTTTTGTAAGTTGTAAGTGGTTGTCACATCTTCTTGTTCCCTGTTCAGGCTGTACAGTTCAGATTGAGCGCCGTAACCTTGATGGCCACTTGGCAGTGTGTGAATATCGGAGCCGCGAGTGCCCCAATGGTTGTGGTTACACCATTCTCAGTGCAGAAGACACACAGCATAATTGTGTAGCAGAGCTGAGGACGGAGCTAGAACTTCTTCGGTACACATCCTCTGTTTCTTTTGATGTTTGTGTTAGTCTGGGATAAAATCACTGCATAGAGCACTTCACATTACTAACACTGGATTCTGGTATGTGTTAAATAGTCTGTTAATCAGTTGATACGAGAGGCACAGGGTATTATTTGTCTGTGCAGACTTAAAACCAATTAAAACAGTAAGAATTTTTACCGTTAATTTTCTGTCCAAGTTATTACAAATCCTAAAATACCATTGGTTGCAGCTGAACAAAACTGAGCTGACTGTACAAACTGACAAAATGCCTCCCAAGAACTGAAGTTAGCAATTTCGTTTTTCCGTTGGGGTGATATATAGACCCAAAACCATGTTGTTTAATTATTTCACTGCTATTTTTTACAAATTGTCCTGAAGATAAAAACCTCTTGACTATTTTCTTAGGTACAGACCAGCAGATTTAACTTCACAGAATCTTACTGTTAATTTCAATTAAAACCATGGCATAACAGTTGGTCAATGTGCATCTTCTTACCAGCATTCTCTTATTTCCTCTTACATGTTTCCGTAGCTTTTCCTTTCCCTGATATTCCAACTGGGCAGTTTTTGGTGCATTTCTTGTTTCTTTGCTTGTTGATTTCTTTATTTTTTTTTTTTCACATTTCCTTCCTATTTTTAATCTTTCAACTCTCTAAGTCCTGTGCTCCTGAACATTGCTGTGAAGTCTGGCTCAAATCCATTTTAAAATCATTGAGACGTGAGGAATTTGGGTACCTAGTTACTGAACTCAAAAGGTTAACATAGTAACAGTGAATTTTTGGCAGTTGATCTGTACGTGATCAGATTATAACAGTTTACTGCTATTATTTAGTGTCTCCTGCAGAAGTGACAAGATGACATGTTTAGCCAGACAGTAATGGTCACAGTTTTAATCAATCTTGACTACATATGCTTAGAAATAGGTATATACTGCAGGAAGTGAATTATTTAAAGTCATAAATATATGATCTTGAACTCATAGAATTACTTCAAGAATGTGATATGTTTGTCCCCATTAACACTGTATGATAAGCAACAAGAAAGTGTCACTGAAGACAGATTTTGGATAATAGTATCACGTCTCCACGGAGATGTCCTGCACAGATCAGGCTGTCTGGCTGCAAGAAGACTTTGTGGAATCTGAAATATTTTTTTCACCATGTTAACAAGGCTTAAAAAGGAGAAATACTTTTTTAGGTCAGAAATGATCTGCAGAGTGGAGGAAGCAAAGCATGAGATGGAATCAAGGTTGGATTCACAGAGAAGACATATGGTCCAAAAAGAGAGTGTTCTGCAAAATGAAATCGAAGAGCTCAAGGTGAGTATGATTTTTTTTCCTTTTTTTCACCCCCCCCCCCCTCTTACAGCAGTGTAGCAATTAGCTGTTCCCAGAAGCATTCTTTTCTCTTGAAAAGACAGAGCCTCAGATAGAGGCAAGTTAGATGAAATATAGAAAGCAGAACAGACACTAGCACAATGCTTTGCCTGGGCTAACCAGCTCTTGAGAAGCAGACTCAGTGTTGGTTTTATGCAGTTTATCTACTTCAGATTAATTTGGAGCTAGCCCAAATATCGCTGTACGAGGACTGCATTGTTTGAAGCACGGATAACCTGTCAGCAAATCATTTTGAGTGTCTAAATGTTGGGCGTACATCACAAATCAACTTGAATTCAATGGCCAGCCCCTTTTTTTAGTGCTGTTCAAAGCATCTTAATCCAGTGCTGACACAGAGACCTACTACAGGCAGTGGTGTTTACACTGTGGTTCAGCTGCGATCCAAAGGTTGGAAAGTTGCTGTGTAAATCAAATCAAATAACAAGGAAGGCTATGTTATCTTTTGATTCATCTATTTCTTAGTATATCATGAAGTAATGATTGTTAAAGCCCAAAGCAATGGAGATGCTTTAGAGTTTTTCTTTTTACTGAATTTGATTTTTTTTTTAAATCCTTGAAGAATGTATCTGAACGTAACCAAAACCTTACTTTGGTTGGGGCCTTGACATAAGAAGTTCAAGCAGCAATGGGGTAAATCGACACACTGTTTAAAATACTTCATAAGAAACTTTTTGCACCTGTAGGAAAACTGTTAGGGAATTTTGGAATAATGACCGTCTAAGAAGGTCAGTGCTGGATTGTGTCTTAAATTGTTTACATTTCTTCTGCTAACAAAACCAGTAGATTATTTCAACATTGTTAATTTATAATCCATTACCCTACATGCATGACCAATTCAACTTTGTAACACCATCGTTAGACAAGCTTGTTTATTGCAGTAAATTGATATTTGCATTTCAGAGTCAGATGTCACGAGTGATGTCGGATGTACGTTCCCTCATGGCTGCAGAGAGACAGCATCGACAAGAACTGGAGCAAGCGGAGCTGGAGAAACGGGAGCTAATGGAGCTGCTGAGGGGGCTGCAGAAGGACTGTCGCTTAAGTACTGCAGAAGGAAGCAGGAAGACAACAAACTTCCGCCCGCTGACGCGACTAGAGAGTGCAAAACGAAAACCGAGGGAAGTTACAGTTATCTAAACAGAAGTAAGCTCAACAAGCATCTCTTAGTTTCTGTGACCATCTGGCAAACTTTTCTACTCTCCATGAATGACTGGTAGATCGTTTCTGATTTGCTCACTTTCTTTTTCAAAGCTCTCTTTCCTCTTGGGCCACAGAAACAAATGGGAGAGTTTTTTCATATGGAATGTGGAGCGTTAAACCTAGTAAGTTATAAAGATGTTTTTAGCTGTATGTTTTCATTAAAAAAAAAAAGGGGGGGGAAATATTTGGTTTGTATCTCTTCAGTGTGTCATTTACAGAACTCTTTCAAGCCTGAAAACTAGAACTAGTCAAAGATACTTAAATATTTTTTTCCTTTCTGATCCATTATTGTCCGGTTAAGTCCAGTTTTTGCATATACTTGAGAAAGAAAAAAGGAAAATGTGATTATTGGTAATGACATTTAGGATCTACTTAATTTTGGGAAAGTCAAGTTAATGGATTTTTTTTGTTGTTGTTTCTGTAGTCTGTAGGAGGTATATTTCAAAGGTGAAAAGAGAGCACTTTAAATTCCAATTCTGCTGCTGTGTAAGAGCTTCAAGTGAAGATGACTTAACCTCAGAGCTTCTCTAACTTCCAAGGATTGAGAGATACACACTTAAGAGATATGTACCAAAGCCCAAGGTAATAGCATCACCTAGAAACTTCTACATAGATCTGTGTGTAGCTTGGAGTTTGAGGGACGAGGTCTTGCATTTTACGTAATTATTTGGAGATTTTCTTTGTGAAGGTATCGGATTTCTACCAGGTCCTTTAAACCTCAGTTCAGTCCATTCAGTACTCAATATCTTTAAGAGAGACATAAGTACTTTGGTAGAGCATCTCTAATTTTCTTTTGGCTGATTTAAGGCTATTTGTACATCAGTATCCACAACAGAGGGCTATTTGCAGAGTGGCTTGGACGTGGAATGTTTTTATTAGGACTCAAGTCTGCAGCTGTGTAAGAGCTCGGACTTTACAACAGATGGACAAATACTGAATTAAGGGGGCATGTCCCTGTAAAGACTCTAATATTCATGAGAAATCTGTACAGTTTGAAGACTTTTCTCTATACTTCTTACAAAGCCTGTTTGTGTTGATTTGAGTGCTATAACTAAGCCATATTCTGTCTCCTGGTGCAGCTCTTCAGTGGAATAACTAGGGAAAAACCTGGCCTCCTGCTTACTGAGTACGCTACATCAGTTTTCAGGAAAGCTGAGTGCAGGCACAACCGTCTTAATAAACCTGTTCTCTAGTTTAGAAAACAAGTACATTTCTGGGTCTAATTTCCTATCACTAAGAGCAACACTTTTATGGCTAAAAACATAACCAAAGAGAGAGACTGCAATCTTCTTTAGCACATATTCTACATTAGAAGGACTTGTGGTCAGTTTTCTTTATTTCGGGCATTAATAAATCCTTCTGACTCGCTGTTCCTTCCGTGCAGCTGAAACAACTGCACACATCTTCAGTTTTTATGCATTTAAAACTAACAAACAACTCTCCTGAAAAGGTTTTGTTTTGTTTTTTGAAGCTATTCACGGGAAGAGCTATGACCAAATATTTATTTGGTTTTCACTTCACTCTTTTTATATCCTAGATTGAACTACAATCATCGACATGATTTAGGTCATTATTAGCAGTCTCTTCCAGTTTGTGACATAGCACCTCTCTTAAGCAGCCATACTGAACAAAGTGAAGCAGTAGCTATAATTTGGGAAGACCTTCATTCACACCAAACATTCAGTGGTCGATTCACATATATCAGCGTGCAGATTAGAGCTGCAGATAGAAACTAAGAATGCTTTTATTAACTTGTGTTCTAGTTAAAGCTTTAGTGTCTGGTTTTTTCTTTGGTGACAACTGTTTCAACATTCACACTAATTTTGAAGCTTCTTAGCAACACCAGATTTCATGCTCTTAGGATCAGTATACGTGCAGGATGTGTTTTCCTGTGTTCTGTAATTGTGTGGTTGTGTGTTGTGACTTCATCTATCTTGCTTAATGTGAAAGAAGAAAATTCCTTCAAAATCCTATGGAACTCAGATGAGCTGGATCGTCTTTCCTGAATTGGAGCACAGTTATAATATTTTCCATTCTGAACAGGAAAAAAACAAGGAACTAGCTTTGTGCTTTTCTCTTAACAGGATCTCTGTGTTGGTTCTAAGAATTTCACCCACTGATTTTATCAGTGAATTCCTTCTAGTATAGGAGAAAGGGTTTATTTAACACTTGCTTTGCAATTGGGCTACTCTTTGTCCCCTAAGTGACACACATGGACTTGCGTGAGAAAACACATCTTAAGAGGTAAGGGCTGACTTTCTGCTGCACAATCTATGGAGCTTCTGTTTACCAGCTCTGCAGAGTCTGAACTTCCAGTGTTAAAACGGGGCGATGCTTTGAGCCCACTTGCTGCTGGAATGACCTGTCAGCTTGGGTCTCCTCGAGCTGAAAGAAAGCACAAAGGTATTTTAAATGGGGTTATACTACCCGGTAGCAAGTGGTTCCTTCTGGCTATTTAAGACTGACCCTGCTCCTCAGTGATGATAACTGTTCTGCACTTCAGATGTTCCTCTGCTAGCGAACTGCACACAGGGCAGTGTATGTTAAATGAAATGAAATAGCTCATTATAATAATATTTTATCTAGTTCTACTTTTTCCAGTCTCATGTATTACACAGCTGATAATAGCAGCTACCAGAAGCAAGGAATTTTTTTTCTTTCAAATTCTTATAAAAGGATTAAGTCATGGTCCAAATATTGTAGTAGACAGTGTAAGTGAAGGTGCTCACTTAGAAGTGCTTCTTGTGACTGGGAACAAGGATGTTAAATATTCTCATAGTACATCACAATGTAACAAATTCCATTTCCTCACAGTTGGAACTGTGCTGAGAGCACACTGAACAGTTACTCGAGTGGACCTGTAGCCACCCAAGCAGCTGTACTTGGCAGCTACAACAGAGAGCAAAGTTTGTTGAGGGGGAGACGGGAAAGAACTTCAGGCTGTCTGTCTGCAGAAGCTCAGCCTGAGAGCAGTGATGCAGCAACAGCAGCCTCTGAAGCATCTGGCTTACCAACATCGACTGCTGCCTTGGGGCATCACTATTAACGTACCATTAGAATTAAAGGGAGATTGTCTTTGTTCCCAACTAAATGCAATAGTACCAAACCTGCAAGAATCTCAGACAAAACTCAGAGAGAGCAAGTTATTAAGTGAGATTACAAGGAGCAAATCCTTATCCTACATTAAATTGGGTGAAAATAAAGAGTAAGGATATATTTTAAGACATTAACACTTTTAAAGTGAGTGGAAAGTTTGGCTTTGAAAGAAAAATCAACATTTACCTAATTATTCTGAAGACTCGTAAGACACCAGTTAAAAGTATTTTGAAATTAGTTCTTAAACTGAACTTGAGGGGTCAAATTCAAGCCAAAATACTGCTTCCTCAGTTTCCTTTATGGTTAAAGCTACGTTCCCATTCTCCTGCACTCCTCCCAAAGCCAAGTCAGTGGTCTCAGTCAGGGTTGAACCATTGCTCATAGGATTACTTTACTTGGAAATAGTTGGGAGCGCTTCCAGTAAGTTTAGCTGACTTGGAATGGAGAACCATGCATCTGAGTCAGATGCAGGAGTTGCAAAGCAGAATTCTGCTGGTCTTGCTCATAAAGATGACAGGTTTTAGAACAACTCTAGTACTAGATTAACAGTCCTTCATGAGGTTTGCTTAACACTGTGGAATCACAGAATGGCTGAGGTTAGCATGGAATTCTGGAGGCCATCTGATCCAAGCCCCTGCTGGAGCATGGACACCCAGAGCAGGGTGCCCAGGGCTGTGTCCACAAATACGGGAGTCTCTTGTCAGGGCAGAACGGAATGGAATTGCATATTAAAGCAAAATACCTAGTACAATGGAGAATTTTGACTGGGAAGAAGTGTTTAAGTCTCAAATGCTTTTAAGTGTTAGGCGCTTTTAAGAAATTCAGTGCGTTAATAGACCTCAATTCCTAGGATATATAATACAGACAGTCTCACAAATCAGATTTTCCATACATTTCCCTCTTGGATGTTTCTGGTATGGTGCTTTTCTACAGCTGTCTTACTTACTTAAAAGTGCTGGATAATATTTAAAAGGAGCAGTGCTGGCCTTTCCTTTCTTGTGTACTGCTCACAGGATGAAGTATGGTAGGTCAGGGAGATTTTACCACAGACAGATGCCTTTATAAAGACCTACAATTCTATGCAACTTTATATATAAACAAATAAACACTGAATTGTCTTCCAGCATATGGTTCACTGCCAGCCTAGTTACATTTTCTACCTTTATAAATACAAGGGTAAAACAGTGCTTAACAGACCTTAATCTCTAGTCTGTAAAAGAAACAGTATTTGTATCACTTTGAAGTACAGTTTGTATAAAAGTTGAACTAATAAAGGGTTATACCATAATTAATGCAACTTTTGTTCATTTCTTTCCGTTACAGAAGTTTGAGTATCTGCTTGATGAGATGAAATAGGGTACTTCAGCCACGCTGAATGCACAGCGCAGGCAGTCATGAAGAAGCTACGATAGAGACTCAGTGCATTAAAACAGTTAAGGCTGTATCTACCAGTAGCACAACATTTTGCCAAGCAGAAGGAATACACAGCAATAAGCAAGGCAAGCATTTGCTCAAACAGTAAAACCCTTTCAAGTAAAGAATCTCGTTTTTATTGCAAGTTTTTTGTACTTGCCACAAGAACCCATTTGGGATACGGTCGTGTAAGAACAGGAAAACTCAGAAGTTGTAAGCTAGATATGCATTTGCTTAAATATTAGCAGTCAGGACACAGGGCACTCCAGAGCATGATTTAGTTTCATACAGTACTCTGCGTTATCTCAAGCACCTGATGGGAGTAGTTAGTTACCCAGCGGGGAAAAGGTTGAAAACTTGCATGTGACAACTACAGATGGTATTTGCACATATCTTGCAGATAACACATTTATCTTATCTGCCTAGGTACAGCCATGTTTCAGGCAGCATAGAATAATAAAGGTTACATAGCTGCTAAAGATTTTGGAAGCTTGTCTCACCCTTATCCTGTAATATATGCATTTGACTGTGTTTGACTAGGCCACTAGCTGGACCGAGGCAATTCTTCCAAATTTCAGCTGGCAAAACAGCCATTAATGACCATCTCCTTTCCTGACATCAGCTGTCTGACACGTGGTCTGTGTGCTCAGCCCCAGGACTTAGGAGGAAGAACTGTATCGCACTGTGGATCTGTTCCACGTTTTTGCATATCCCAAGTGTTCACTGGGTGGGTGTACAGCTACTGCAGAGTATTTGACACTGGCATTGGCTCCAGTTACGAAACAGAACTTGAACACTTATTTTTGGGCACTGTATAAAAAGCAAAATTTAATGCTTAGAATGTTATTTACTCGTGGAAGGATTCTAGTTTAAGAGAGTCAAACCAAATAAAGAGCATTATTTCAAGTTGACTTTATCCAAGAAAGGAACCACTTTGCATCAAAGGGCTACAGAGTTCATTAACAAAAAAAAAAAAAGACATACTTCTTTTTCAAGTTTAACTAAATTTACAGATTGCATAAATCTTAAAGAACTTAACCAACCCTTTTGTTTCTTCCTAGTTTGAAAATGATTAGTGTGTCATGCCATATATTTGAAACTTCCAAGAATACTGTAAATTTACATATTTATTCCATGCCTGACACTTTTCATTTCAAATTCCCTGACAGAAAACAAATGATTCATGTCCCTGCTAGTTTCAAACACAGTAAAGTTTTTTTCAAAAAATTAAAAACCTTAAACACATGGACTGAAGGAGCGACTGCAGCACTCCTTAAAAAAATAGCATTAATACCTGTAATGCCCGAGAGCTCCACCCATTTTAGTCATTACAATTGCATCGTTAGTAAAATTACATCATCTTGCTGTCATTTTCACCATTCAGAAAACTGTGCAACTTCCAATCATTTCTTTGTTCATGTTCTCTTATACAATGACAAAAACACTTTTGTGAATTAATATTATTCCCTTTAAGTGCACCCAGTCAATCATCAGTAGAAGCTTACCACTTCCTTAGGTTATGTCAGCTGACTTTGTGCCAGCTCATGAGCTCACAAACCATGGGATGTTATGGCCCAGAGCCTCCCACAGAACAGCTGCTCAATAGGGACCTTCTGTGGTTCGGGTCAAAGCCATCCTGATTTAGCCAACCAGTACAAAGCCAAAAAATACTCAACTTAAAGCGTGATCATACTTCAGAAACACTTGAAATATGTTGCTCAAGTTTATGATACTAAGCAGATTAGCTGTCCAAAGTTATAACTGAGCCTTAAGTAACTAGATGAAGACACCTTTATAGCACTTTTGTAAAGCCAAGAGACCAAAGCATAAGTGAAAGTCAAGTTCAGCTAATGGACAGTGGAGCTCATATTAAAAGTACATGGCCTTTAAAAAGAACTACTGCTCCTCACTCCATCCAGCAATGCAATTGAGAAGGAATGCAAATATGCAGAGGTGTTCCATCAGTCAATGCATATAACATGAAAATAAATTTAGAGGTGAATCTACTGGTAGCATTTCTCCATGATTCCTGCTTGCAAAAGTTTTGCTCTTTGCAATATATCCGCCTATGAATTACAGAAACAAGTATCCAAGCCGTCTATTCAAAGGGAAGTTTTAGTATTACTGCTTCACTATGTGGTTGTTCAGTTTTCACATCTATCTATGCCCTTTCCTCAGCTACGTAAGTCAGCAGATGATGGGTAGGCACCAATTACCTCCAGGCTCTCTGGCAGTATGGGTATCTTGCTGTTTAACCACAAAACATGATCTGTTTTCCAGCAAAATAACATTTATGCTTCCTAATGCATGAACTGGAATTATAAAGGAAATACTAGGATGTTATCTTATTCTCACCAAAGTCAGTGACAGATTTTCTATGAATTTTAACAGGTGCAAGACCTTGCTCAAGCGTCTAATCACATTACCAAAAATGTACAAAAAAACTATATAAATTAATTAATCCGTGAAAGAACACAAACATAACTGTAATTTCAGTCAATCTTCAATCACCTGCTACAACTGCTCATGGATGTACCTCAATCATTAAGAACCGAGACCGGCTGAAAAAAGGGCTAGCGGCTCTAAACCTGAGAGAAAAAACTAAAGTTGTCTTTCTTACATCCATTTATATCGAATTTTCTTGCAGTAATAAGTCACACAGAAAACATCTGTACCTTTCTTTTGGCACAATTAATATTTCAGAAGTCTTTCAAGGCTTAACTCAACGAGGTTCTTTACCGAATAGTCTACTGTCCACGGAAAAATTAAAACATTCTTTCAAAAGGAACAAAAAAAAAATATACAATTGTACACAAAAAAAAGTCTTGAATTTTATTGAAATTTCAAGTCTTGTATCAAACAAAAACTTCTCTTCAGACAAAAATATTCTCTTGGCGTCCTCCAGATACCAGCAGCTCTGAATTGGTCCTTTAGCGCCTCCGTTTGCTTTGTCATCTTCACAGGAGTCCAGAGGTTGGGCTGTTCCATTAGGTCTCATTTTATCGTGTGAAGGAACGTACATGACGACCTCTTCCACTGCCTCCACTAACAAACTTCCCTCTTGAGCCACCACTGCTACTACTATTAGCACTTGTCCAAGATGGTCCAATTCCTCCGCGGCCTCTGGAAGCACGATCGCGAGGACTCGGTCGGTAGCCTTAAAGCAAAGAAAAGTATACTCAGTTGGAAAAAAAAAAAAAAAAAAAAAAAGCCTAGGTGCAGCAGGTGCTGTGAAAGCACAGGAAACAAAAACAAGACGAGACACAAACCGGGTTTGTTTTCTCCTTTTAATTTTCACCTTTCTTTTAGGCCAGCATTTTTGTTTTGATTGGTTCTAAAGTTACCGCGTAGTTACGAAGACAACTGAATTGCAAAAATGTGACTGCAAAGTTAAGGTTCTGCGATCGAGTGTTCAATTCAGCAAGTTTTACGGATTACAGGACAGTTCGTATGAAAGCATGTATTTGACAGTCTCAGTGACACTGTTCATATATGCTTAAAAAATTTGCTGAATTTCAAGGTGTCTGCAGCATCCTTGCATGGTTTCATTTGTAAAGCAAAAATGAAATTCAAGGAATTTTCTATAGTTCGATGCCCATATGAATACCATGTACCTGCTGAACTTAATGGTCTCAGTGGTGGCAGTGGACCCCTGTTAAAATTGCTTTGACCACCTCTACTGTCATTGTAGGTTCCTCGCGGCGTACTCTGTGCGCTCCAGCTTGAGCCTCGAGCGCCCTCACGACGACTGTAGTTTCCTAAATGGGGAGAGAATAACCCACACACTGTAAAGCAAATCTCACGGTTCTTCCACTTGAATCTTCACAATACTCAGAGCGGGTAAACAGAATATTTACATCATTCAAATAAATAAAGCTACTCCGCATTAGCATACGCCCGGTATTTTAACTCAAAGCCTACAAATTATTTTCCCCTGGTTCCATGCATAGCACAGAATCTACTTTTCACATGTGATCTCAAGTTTTAGAAGACTCGCATTATCTGCTGTACAAAGAGAGACCCCTAATGCTTCAAGTATTTGCGGTCAAGCAAATCCCAGTACTTATGACTTTTCTAAATGGAAGTACTTTCCATTTCCACTGTGGCGACTTGTCTTACCTACAGGTTGGAAAGGAAAGGAATGCAACCTTGTCTGCATGGGAATAAAGTTTAACACTAGCTAGTATCTCCAGCTTCAAAGAAACTGCATCTTGCTCTTGTCAAAATCTTCCATCCTTTTATTCAAGCAGCACTGAAATCCAGAGGCGTACTGCGATGCTTGATTTCACGAACAACTATATCAAAATGGGGGAGAGCTTTGTATTTTTCTGTGTCTCTGAAACACTCCAAGAGTTGCTAAACACAAGACCGTGACATCAAAAAGAAAACAGCTAACTCCTTCTGTAGGAGAGGGGGGCAGAGAGGCAACACAGGAACTTGCACTTTGGGTTCCATTCTACAGCACACGAGATAGCCTCTTCTAGGGCCAAACGACTTCTTTCCCAGATACACTATGTCAGAAATGTCTCATGCCAGGAACGATTAATTTGTGGAAAATCTGGCTAGTATTACTGAAGCATTTCTAGCATTCATTTACCCCAATTCTAATACAAAAGCAAGCATACCTTTTGAAGCAGGTGGGGTAAAGAACCTGTTCTGACTGTGAAAAGCTCCCCGTCCTCCACGATTGCCTGAGAACCCACCACGCGAAGAAATCTTCTGCGATACTTTTGGTGGCCTTTTGGCCGGTGGTATCCCATCTGGAGCAACCACTTCTTTGCTTTCTGCAGCAACAAAATCATCCACGTGCATGGAGGGTGGTCTGCTTGTGTTCTGTTTCCTCTGACGGAAGATATCGTGTGGTCGAATTCCTTGTCCAAATCCTCCCCTGCCTCTTCCTCTTGGTGGTGGCACAACGTGAGCTCTCTTTGCAGGTTCTATGTACTCGGATTTTCCACTGTCATAACAAACCATGGTTTCTTTCATTAATGTAAAAACTGGAACAATGCCATTTTAAAAGTACTTGGCATTTTGACAATACACATAACTGTGCTAACCGCACCGACTGTTAACTCATTAAACTCATCTTACCTTGAAGTTATGAAAGTCTCATGCTTGTGCTTGCCAAGTTTGAAACCTTTTGTGGTTTTTGTCCGACCAGGAGAAGACGGTTCTGACAAAAATGACCTCTCCAATTCAGCTTGCAAGTCAAAGTCACTGCAGCCCTTCTCTGACAGTTCGATTAAGTCAACTTTTACCTGTAAAAATACAGTTTTATAACAACAGTCATTATGAGCACCTCTAAAGAAAACATGCATGGGGATGGATGAGAATCAGCAAAGATCCTAACCCAGCCCAGCTCCTTCTGCTCGTAAAAAAAGTGCCATCCTCCCCCTTCTAATGCAGTAGTGTGGATCAAATAAAAGCAGTGGTAACAAAACAAACAACAACAAAAAAAAAGCAGCAGAGCTGCAGCAAAATTGCCCTCGTGCCACTGAATCTCCACAAAGGGCTTAACTTTCAAACACTGTTCTGTTTACACTACAGTCCCACAAATGTATCAGTGCTGCTTTTATATGCGAATGAACTGTTTGGGCTTTGCTTAAGAAATTAAAATACTTCTATCTTTGCATGTAAACATGAAAGAATCATAGAATCATAGAATGGCCTGGGTTGAAAAGGACCTCAAGGATCATCGAGTCTCAACCCCCCTGCTAAGTGCAGGGTCACCAACCAGTAGACCAGGCTGCCCAGAGCCACGTCCAGCCTGGCCTTGAATGCCTCCAGGGACGGGGCATCCACAACCGCCCCACAACGAAAGAGTAAAGCTAAAAAAGAATGCGGGCAATTAAGTCAACAGAAACAGGCTATTTCTCACATAAGAAGCTAAGACACTAATAATTGCTTCATTTAAAAATTGCCATTTTTTGTTACTGTATATTTTTCAAAGTGACATTTAAAGTTCAGATCACAAAAATCAAGTTTGAAGTTACACAGAAAATGCCGTGCGCAGTTTCATTTACTACTGCCTTTTTTTCCCCACTTTTGTCACATGAGAGCAAGGATTTTAAAACAGAGATCAGATTCTTTGAATATTACTGCAGTGACAGAAGATAAGCATGCAAAGGGCAAAATAAATCATGTTCTTAGTCTACCTTTAGCACAAATTACTGAAAAGCCCCAACAGCAATACAAAAAAAAAAGCAGGTTAGGACTGACACAACAGCTATTCCTCTAAAGGAGATGACTCATACATTAAGAGCGCTGTGGAAGGTGCCAGTTTTGTGGCTGCTTGTGTCAATTTGAAGGCATTTGATAATAACCCTTTAACAAATGTCAGCCTTCCTGCATCTGGGTCAGTTGACATGGGTCAGCTTAAAGAACGGAAACCACTTGCCCACATGAATCTCTGGCACTACTATCCTAGGTTAACCCTTATTTTTAAACCTGCTTCAGTAACATTAATGAAACTTCTTACCATGTCCAGATCGGTGTCTATTTCTTCAGCCTGAAAGGGTGAGAACCACATGGACTTCAGCTGGTCATCCATCACATCTGCCAACACATACGTAGTCCTGCAACAACAAAATGCCAAATGCCTGCTTGTTTATGAACTACAACCAACTGCAAGCATACTCAGCACCTCACAACCTGGGGCGAATGCTGTTGCCTTATCCTTGATACTTGCATGAAACGAAATATGCTGGTACTAGTAGAGAGTAGAGACAGCAGTTCTGTTTAGATCCTTTTTGTAAGTAAATCACAGGCCATAAGCCCATACTTTTAACTATTTTACCTGTTGTTAAACAAATTCTGAAGAGAATCTGGTGCAGAAAGGATAGGCTCTACATCCTGGTCACTTAGTGGACAAGCATCGCCCGCTGATTCCAACATTTGCCTGACTCCAACAATGTTGTCCAGTAAGGATTCAAGGCCATCATCTTCCTTAGAATGATCCTAAGTCAACATATGACAAGACAGAATTTGTTACCCTCCTCAATGAAAGAAGCACATTTTTGTTAATTACTAAAAAAAGACTGCATAGAACAGTCCATCTGTCCACAAATAGTGAAGCTGAGACACTTCAGTAAGCAAACAGCAGCAGATTGCTCCTCAGTATGCCACAAAACAAACAGTCATCACAAGGACATTCCTCACTACTAGTTGATGCAACAAGCTCTGTAACATGGCTCTGCAGGCCGTGTAATCTCACGTTGCAATAAAAAAGCTCTCTGCTAGAGCATTCCAACATCCTAAGTGTCTGTTACTCTTCTTTCAGCACAGCTGTGGCTTTTAGTCTTTTACCATTGACTTGGAGGCAGGGATGAGGGACAGCAGGAGAGCACAATGGAAAGGCTTTAGTGACCAATGGGTGTGGAGCAGCTGTTCTGTGGACTCTTCTAAATTGAGTGTCTACTGCATGACAGTCAGCAATGATGTAGAACTAAGATTTGAATATTAGAATTTGGTCACTTATTAGAACCACAGAAACATTAGATGGATGGAATTCTGCAAGTCCTCTAGTTCAACTCCCATGCTTGAAGCAAGGGAGTGATATGGCCATCACAGCCATATCAGCTCAGCCCTAACTTTATCCAACCAAGTCTTAAAAAAATGCTCAGAGATTCCACAGCCACTCTAGTGGTGGTTTTTTATTCTCCCTCTCCCACTCCCCCATAGTGTCAACATGAAGCTCTGAAGCCGCAATATGGGGCCATGGCTCTTTGGTTTATCCAGCTGAAGCTATGAACAACGGTTTGATTCCATCACCTTTGTAACTCTCCTCAAAGAGTTGAAAGCAGCTATGGGACAGCTCCCTAGCTCTCTTCAGGGGACTAAACAAGCCCATCTCCCTCATCCTTTCTCCATAGCACATGTGCTCTAGGTCCCTGAGTACCTTGCTAGAACCCTCTCAAATTTCCCTAGAACTGGTGAGGAGTAAAGACGGCCAGAGGTGAACACAGCACTCCAGCTGACAGCTCACCAGCATTCCACGGAGGGAGACACTGAGGTCCCCTCACCTGCTGTCCAAGCTCCTTCCAGAATTGCTCAAAACACAATCTTGGTTGTTATAAGCAACACACCATTGGTCTTTTTCAACCTCCCACTCAGCACAACCACCCAGCCCAGCCCGCACTGAGGCACGGGGTTGCCCTGCTCTCACTGCGTTTTGCCTCATGACCCACACAAGCTTTCTGCTAAACAAATCCTAAAGAGTTTATGGAGGTCACTCTGAATTGAGGCTTCGCTGTTCATCTTTTTATCCACTCCCCAGCTTACTGTCCCACACAAATTCACTGAAGATGTATCCACCACTCGAGTCTCTGATGACAGCAACCAACAGTATCAGCCCCAGTAGTGACTCCTGGGTACTCCGGTGTTCGTACGTGTGCCTTCAGTGCCTTTTATCACACAATTAGTTGCCTTTGCTTTTATGTTGTGTAAACACTCTCAGTACAGAGGAATCCCAACCCTACCTGAAACTTCCTAAAACAAGAGCAATTCTGCAAGGTACACTACAGAAATTTACCCCCTTCTCATCAAAGAGGGATAGTCTAAATTGCTTTAAAAGCACAGTCAGGTACAAGATTACAACATGAATCCGATTATTCAAATTCTTTTACCATAACATGTTTTTCCAGATCAAGCAGTAGGTTTTCTGGGGTTTCCTCTTTGCTCTGCAGCAGATATTTTAACTCTGCAGTGGTGAGACCCAGTGTTCTGCCTGGATGAGATCCATCTACTTCCATAAGGCTCCCGTCATCTCCACAGCATCCCTAGAAAACGTTGAGAGTGGAAAATAAGCATACTTAAATGTTCATTATACTTCTAGACTGCAAACTCCTTAGAACTTAAATATACATTAGAGAAATCTAGCAAAACAAGAGTAATTTCTCCTGATCTAAAGGTATATAATGCAAAGTATTTTAAATAAAGTATATTTCAATCCAGCATTAAGATTAATCCAGTCTTTTCCCATATAAACTGAGGTTTGTATCAGAGAACTGGCAATTATTTTGGACTTGTTTCTATGCTATGCATTAATAGCTTTAATACACTGCACTATATTTATATAATACTTTCTATAGTGCATGTTAATGCAGCAACTCTCTAACACATCCTAATGAATCTAAAACCTGGCTGCAATAGCATGCCACTCACCTAGGAAAGTCCATGAACTAACTGACAGATTAGATTTTTACTAAGGTAAAACTGTCATTCCATAAGCCCTCTTTAAGAAGAAGCTATTCTACTATTAGACTTTTTTTTGTGCTGCCAATGTCACTTATCCTAAAGGATCGAGATGTCACTTTTTTCCTCCTGAAAGCTCTTATTTATTAAACGTGTTCTGCCCAACTTTCACAGATTCCATCAAAAAATAAAGGTGGCTCAAATGCTACTGATGGAAAAGCCTTGCAGAGCAATCTACATAGACATCTACTTTCTGAAATAATAGTTCCTGAATGGATCTCACACTGCAGATTTCAGTGAACTGCAGCTGAATTTGTCTGTTCAGTACATAGCCACTTACCAGAGTATCAGAGTTGAGAAGCTGTCGCATAAAATCCAGGAAAGAAGAGGCCAGTTCACCAGTGTCTTTGCTAAAACTAGTTATGACGCGCTTTAATACAGTATACAGAGCACTGCTGTGTTTTCTTAGAGAGCTGGTTTTTCAGGTTTTTATTAGAAAAGAAGAAAAAACACTTCATTAGTGCATACATTGTGACAACTGCATTGTAACATCATAATAGCATATCTTACAAAATGAATTTGATATGTTTCATCATTATTGAGTTTCGATTACAAAGCTGGAGCTTCATCATTTTATCTGCACTCAGCTGTTGTTCTCACCAGTGCTGCCC
The DNA here is from genome assembly GCF_002078875.1 of Numida meleagris. NCBI lineage: Eukaryota > Metazoa > Chordata > Aves > Galliformes > Numididae > Numida > Numida meleagris. The sequence continues at coordinate 124,756,354 of NC_034410.1, forward strand.
ACAGACTACTCAGACCAACTGTACACACTACAGCAATACCTTGAAAACCTGCAGAGAATGGCATTTACATCTTGTGGAGGAAAAGAGAATCACAGAAACAACAACACCTTTAACCTACTTATTTTTTTCCCCCTCTACTTGGCTCTTGTGAGGCCCCATCTGGAGCACTGGGTCCAGGCCTGGTGGCCCAGCACAAGAAAGACGTGGAGCTCTTGGAACGAGTTCAGAGGAGGGCCACCAAGATGATCAGAGGGCTGGAGAACCTCTCCTATGAGGAAAGGTTGAGGGAACTGGGCTTGTTTAGTTTGGAGAAGAGAAGGCTCCGGGGAGACCTCATTGTGGCCTTCCAATACTTGAAGGGAGCGTATAAACAGGAGGGGGAATGATTGTTCACGAGGATGGACAGCGATAGGACAAGGGGGAATGGTTTTATACTGAGACAGGAGAGATTTAGGTTAGATGTTAGGAGGAAGTTTTTCACTCAGAGGGTGGTGACGCACTGGAACAGGTTGCCCAAGGAGTTTGTTGATGCCCCGTCCCTGGAGGCATTCAAGGCCAGGCTGGACGTGGCTCTGGGCAGCCTGGTCTACTGGTTGTCGATCCTGCACTCAGCAGAGGGGTTTAAACTCGATGATCTTTGAGGTCCTTTTCAACCCAGGCCATTCTATGATTCTATGATTCTATGATTCTATGATTTTTCATTTACAAGCTGTGTAGCTTGCTGAAGTCTGAGCAGCACAGTTCTGTAACACTGCTTAGAAAAGTACTTCGAGCAACCTTTTATCAGCAGTGCCCCAGATACACTGCACTATCCCTGTCTCTGCACCTCACCTTCAATGGACAGAATCCGGTCCAAATCCAGGACAGTGAAAGAAGTGGCAAAAGAACTTAGTGCCCACTGCACATATACATTTTGTTCAAAGCAAAGCTGAATTCATACAAGTAGCTTAACAAAAAAAAATCCATTTCAAAAGCCGTAATTGCCAGGTGGTCAAGATGTGAGCACTGTATCTCACCCTAACCCTCCAGCCTTGCCTATCTTACTCAATACGGTGACCCCCTGCTCAGTGGGCTGTATGTGACAGATTCTACTAAGAGATATTTCACTTCCACAAAAAGTATAAAAAAGCCTAGGCACTTTTTCTTTATGGTGACCAAGAAGAAAAATCACTGTTTCAAAACTTTTTTTTTTTTTTTTTACTAAAACCATGATCATTTAATTATTTAAAAGTCTCTCTTCTTCCCAATGCTACTCTCTTCTGCCTTTTTAAACAGTAAAGTCTTGTAGATTCTCACCAAATGTTGTCATTCTAGCACACCACTATTTTGTACTCTATTACATCTAGGACTACTAGGTGGAGTTGAACTTGATGATCTTTAAGGTCCTTTCCAACCTGAGCAATTTCATGATTCTATGGAGAAGTAAGAATTTATAAGCCTTCTAAATCTTTCTCTGATTTCATATTGCAGAAGATTTTAATAATTTTAAGTTGTCAGAGATATCTTACGATATCATACCTCTTTAAGTGATAGAAGCCGTAGTCATGCTCTGTAAGGAACATCATTGTTCGGATACATGTCAGCAGACAACTGTAACTGCTCTCAGAATTGGTTAATGTTTCCATTAGACAGTCACAAATTGATGGCATCAGATCCTTGTTTGGCAAGGAATTGGAAAGCTGCTCTAATTCAGACACAGAGCCTTCTGATGAACTTGGTAAAATGAGTGCAATATCCTACAAAAAGTGGTTATTATGCACACAGTAAAAATGCATTTGAAATACAAGCAATAAATATAAACCGCACATCATGTCAGAAACACTAGGTTCTTTCACTGTTCCTTTATCAGCTTATTCCCATATTTGGCAGTTATTAATGACTAGCAAAACATTAATCGAGTGTACCATTTCTAATTTGGTTAAGGACTGCAAACTATCACTGTTTTTTTAAAACATAAAAGCTACAAAGGGTGAGAAGTGACAGCAAAGCCACGACTCCGTGCCAGACAGTAAGGGAGTAATATCTTATCCTTGGAATTATACTTCTCCCTTAGGGAGTCAAACCGTCCCTTAATCTCAAAACATTCATCAAAATTTAGACGCTGTAAGCACCACTTAGGAAATCTACATCTACTACCCCTTAGAGTTTTATGTAGCATAACACAAGACTGACTTTCACAATGAATTTGCATATGCAAAGACTCCTGCTTAAATGCAAGTGGCTGACTGATCTCTACCAACCAACAGTGCCCAGAAGTTGTTTGCATAAATGGATTAAACCGAACGCATGCAACTGGTAAGATAAATAATGACATGCAAATCCACGTATACAACTAATGAGAAACCACCTAATGAGAAACCACCTGGGCTACTCCAAGAATCAGTTTTCAGATTTCTCACTTTGTTCTAGTAAGTTGTGTGGGGGGATTTTTTTGTTGTTTTTGATGTGGGGGGTTTGGTTTCTAACAGCGGTAGCAATCTATCATATATTTGGAGTGTATGTTTTCAGATTTGGAAATGTATGTTTAAGAGGTTTCAATTAGACTGCTAAGAGATACATTATTCAACCGAGTAAAAAGTGAATGGAGACAGCACAAGTTTTGCCAGTGGCCCAAGTTCCAAAATCTTCCTGTAAGGAGAAACGACATCCCCCTCAGCTGAGAGAACAGTCTCGGTGTCATTGGTCTCTAACGACCACAAAACAGCCGTCACAGTGATTTAGTGATTTATTTTCAATAACAGATGGACTGGCAGCAAATCTGTCACAGTAGCCAACCATACAGAATTTTTTACTTTTTGTGCTTTAACAGCGTTGATGGGTTTTTCCTCTTGAGTGGAAAGAGAGAAAAAAAGGCTCCTAAGAAATAACCTCATTTAATTTTTCCTTAAAATTTGTCAAAACACATTATGCATTAACCATAAAAAATACCTGATCACAGAGGGACTGCAGAAGGGAAGTCACGTATTCTGCGCTTTGTTGATGAGTGACATTGTCTCCAACTGACCGCATTAAAGCCAAAAGCTCCTGGAAAACTTCTCCGTACTTTTCATCACCTTTAGCAGTTCCATTGATGAGATGCAAAATGGCCAATTTACAAGCTTTATGTGAAGCCAGGGCATCCAATAAAGCAAGCAATCGAGTAGTCTGTCCAGTGTATTGTTTCTCTTTATCTTCTGTGTTGCTGAAAGGATATCAACGCGCTTTGAATATATAAGAAAAGCTGTTCTAAAGTGATCTAAAAAACTAGAAAACCAACTATTGCAGGAGTCGAAATTCTACATTTTAAACAAAACACCTAGTGTATGTTCTTACACTTCATTTTCTTTAACTTTCACTAAACAACTCTCAGTTCCATCAGAATTTAACTACGTATTTAAAACAAACAGTACTCATTGCTTCAATCTCCTCCACCTTACAAATATGTACATATTTTCCTGCTGATATGCAAATTGCAGTAACGTCAACTTATTTAGTTCAGATAAGTCCTTTAGAAAAAGGTCACTGAATAGAAAAGTCTTTGTAGGGACAGCCTAAAAAAAGCCTTCCTAAAATACTTTCCATACATGCACAGTGTGAAACAGTAGACGGGTATGATAGCATTCCCTGGCAACATTAAGCATTATCAGGACATAGTATATACTACTGGACTGAGAATTCATTCCGCTCATAATAGGTAAACAGCATTTATGAAAGTATTTTTCTCTTCCCAAGAACCTGGGAGAAATTAACAGTGCATTAAAGAAATCTTTCCAACAGAAAAAAGAGGATACCTTTGCAGGTCTTCTACAATTAGATCCAATACAGTCCTCATGATAAGAAGAGCAGTAGGTGAAGCCAAGTCACACAGCTGAACGCAAATACGTCTCAACATGTGCTGAATAGGCTGGCAGGATGAGCCAGAGAAAGATCGAACTATCTCTTGTATCAGTTTGGCCTGAACATGAAGATGCATGCTCCACAGCTTCCTGGTGTTGAGTGCCACCGAAATATCATGTGGCTCAATTACCTGCAGGAACAGAAGAACAGGAGGTTTTCCCTTTCCACTTTCATAAAACCTCAGTTCCACCACAAGGCATAAACAAATACTAAGTACCAATATTGTCCTCATCAAAAAAACGCAATGCCATCTTCATTAATATCACTGAATGACAGAGTACAGAGCCACAAGTTAGGTATTCCACTGGGAGCATGGACTGTCATGCATCTTTTATGTTTACTTAAAGATCCCAAATTCAAGACGCATGCCTTAGTACACTGAGAGCTGCCACTACCAGCCACTGTTTCAGTAATACAATGGAAGTCCAAATAATCTGGAGAAGAAAAATGGATAACTACTAACTAAAACACATGCTCCAACTTTTCCCCCCATCAGAAACATACCTCTAGAGAATCTATATGAATATAAATGCTTTATAAAAACTTCAATCCACCCTTTCATGAATGTGTTATCCCACAGCTAAGGAAATGGTCTAAAATGGTCTAAGGGCTACAGAGAATTGAAATTCTTTAAAAACTAAAGAAATCTAAATGATACCTGAGTTGTCTGCATGGGCAGTGGAAGAGGCAACAATTCTGAAAGCAGTATAAGTCCAGAGAAAAAACCCTCAGGAATTCTCAAAATGGAGGAGAGAACCTCCTTCAGCATTAAAGACCAAGTATTGTTTGCCAAAGTTTCTTCCGAAATGGTAAGTTTTTCATTAACGCCCTGTGTAAAAGTCAGTAAGATATCAACAATGTCATTCTGAATTTTCTGCTCATCACTATCCAAGCGGCCCGAGAGAGGAATAGAACACAGGAGCATGTGTAAAGAAACAAGTGCCGACGGAACACGCATGTCCTTGAATTCAAAAGATCCGCCCCTCAGAAGTTCTGTTAGCATGGTTTTAAGTAGCGTAAGCGTACAGCGGGCCATAGAAATAGTAGTAACTCTGTGCAGTGTGGTGCCCATGTTGACATGGAGTCGCCAAGGCTGAATGAGAATGCTGTTCAGCTTCTGGAGAACACGAATGAAAGTGTCCATTCCCTCAGAAGAAAACAGTTGAATTACCGCAAGATTCCATTTAAGGTCTTTCTGTTGACCTGTATGGAAAATAAAAGACATTTCTGAATGTCTAACTCCTCTTGGGAAATCACAGTTACATTTTAGACACGCTTAAGTAAAAGAATCAGAAAACTAAGATTTCTGTGTTAAACAGTAGAAATATATCTACCGTACCTTCTACCATAGGTGGCGGACATGCAACATGACAAAGAACACGAAGTGCCGTAGGAAGACCAACGCCATCTGGGGTCATCAAACTGTCGATGTTCTTAAAACAAAATTAAAAAAAAAAAACGTGTATTACAAGAAATGACTTTATACCAAATGTACTACTTGCTTTATATTCTGCCACTGCAATAAACAAACAGCTTAGTCATCAGGTTGTTATACACATTCTGCTTAATTACACAGAAGGACGGTTTTCATCTAACAAAATCAGAAGAGCAGACTTTAAGTTTCTGCTGTTTCAAAAAACATAAGTGACTATGTTTTATACTCTGTACTTCCAATACAGGTATTTTTCTGTTTGATGTCTAAACAAGAAAAGAAAATTATCAGCTAATGCTAAAAATCTGTTTCAGTGAGCTTAAGGGGAGAATTATTCTCTGGGAGCTAACTCCAGGAGAAAACACTTGGAAGCCCCTTTCAGTTTTCCTGGTGAAAATAACCCTGCATTTGGCCATGCTTAGTAACTAAAGATGCAAAATGAAATGAAAAACTGCTGCCTGCTCAATGCAGGTGAAAGAGCAACTTGTCTCTGCCTGCAAAATTACTTCCCAAGAACTGTCAGCTGACAGCTCAGTCTCCTGTGCTGATCACACTTCTCAGCCCTAGGTTCCCAATTCACATGACCAGGGTACACACCACTGTAGCTTACTGGCACATTAGTTTTTATATTCACTTCATTCACAGAGGCAATGTACGATCAGTTTCGCTTCATCTTTTCCTATGACAATACATGCTGTTAAGTAAAAAAGGAAAGGTCTGTAACAACAGCTCTTAAGGACATGATTCATAAATCGGTAGGTGCAGCACTGAGGAACAAGGCCACATACATGACCTCCCATATTCTTAACAAGATTTCTTTTTTCCTCATTATCAGACTTGAAACACTGTTCTTTTACTGTTGCTCGCAACAATGGCAGGTATGCTACCAAATAAGTTTTCAGAAGGACACCTTTAACAAGGAACTTTAGTTCTCTTTTGTCCACAGAAAGGCAGTCACTCTTGAGAAATACATGGTAATAGATCTAATATTTAGTTTTTCGAGTTCTATGCATTATAAACCAGAAACTTCTATTTCAATCAAAATGTTCACATCTGGCATTACTACTTCAGTGTTTGCATTAAAAACTCAAAATCAAAAATAAGGATAGAAAAAGATACACATAAAATAAGGCTATGTTAATTTTTACAAATCACATTCCGATTGTTTATATGATGATATAAACTTTGCACTCAGTTATCTGCAGTTTTGTTTCAATAAATATAACTGAAAGCAAAAATTGGCCTAGATCATAAACTTTAATAGAAACATCTGTTTTTAAATATCATGTTAGTACATACCCAAGATAAAACATCAAACTACAGAAAGGCATAAGCCTATAGAGTACAACCAAAAGAGAGTATCTGTCTATATTTTACTAACCTGTTTGATATATTCTATAAGATTTGGAATACAATTTATTTCAAATCTAAGATTTTTCAAAGGTTCAAGCCACTTGCTGAGCTCTGCGGAAAAAAAAAATCACTTAATCAAGTAACTCGTCGGTGCATTCATGAACGTAACATTTTATGCAATAAAAATGTACTCAATTTACACAACAGGTACTAAGTCCAAGTGTGAAATCCATAAATCATACGCTGTAGCAAGCTGAAAAGCACTAACAAAAGCAAGAGTTCAAAACAGTCAATACACCCCATGTCGTCAACCTGAACACTCAAATAATTCTCAGCTTGTTTTGTGTTACTTGTAAGTAAATGCATTTTATAAAAAACACTAAGGGTCCCACTGTCAGATAAAGACAAAGCCATTAAGGGAAATGTGTCCTAGCTCTTGATGTATATAACAGGTTATTAAAAACTGAAAACAAATACCCCATAAACGCCCAAACTGAACCAATCTCTGCACCTATTCTCTCTGAAAGTCTTTACGCAGTAACAGTTTCTCCTTGCCCAGAATAAGCCAAACATCCTAAATCTTTGGGAGAGACTTCAAGTTTTAAAACTCATGACTCCAGAAAATAATTAGAAGAACGTGAAGGTTCAAAAACCAAATGGCTATGAATTAACAACTATTCTCAGATGGATATAATGATTCTTTTTAATAAACTAGATCCACTCCTCACAACATAGTCTGATGGTCTGGAGAGGCAAAAAGAAATAAAAGCATGGCAGAGGGGGAAATCGAACTGAAGTTTTGAAGAATTCTGATTTCTGTCAGTGCCTTTAAGTCTTTGGGAGAAATTGCTGGAACATCTAAACACAGCGGTGCAGCTGCACAGAGCACAACTCTGGCCATCACAGCTTTACTGTTCAGGTGCCAGAATGGTCTCCAGCAGCCTTCATCCAAACAGCTCCATTCGAATTAACACCACCGAGGGAACATCCCATGGCACAACTTGGAGGTCAAAAGACTGAGTAACCTGACTATTCCATGTCACTTGGCCCAGGTGCCAGGAAACAGTCCCAGGAATATTTCCTTTATTTGCATATACAGACCCTGTACGCCTACATCACCAAAGAAAACAACAAAAGTTAAGAGTCTGCTCACTGACTAGTTAGTCCAACTCTGAAATTTGCTCTTCTAAGTTATTTTCAACACAAAAATAATTTCATACTTCCTGCAATTATCCAAAATTCATGGTAGTTAATATTACTTGAAAAATAATTTAACTACACAGAATTTCCTATTAAACTCTCATTAGCGGGAAAAAATTACACATAATATCTGTGAGTCAACTAATCAGATGCAGCTGGAAAAAGGAATTTCATTACATACATTATCCAAACCAGATGACTGTGAAGTACCAATTACCCACACATAAAAGGTTTCTTCCATACATTCAGACAATTCAGTCGATAATGACACATACTGTACCTTGCAATTTGGTGTTATTTTCGTCTGCCTTACAAAGCTTCAGCAAAGGCACCGAGTGCTGTTCCAGCATTTGGACATCACTGGAAGACTGAACCACCAGCAGAACAAGGATGCAGGCATAATTATAAGCAACTGACTTCTTAGACTTTGAGTCTCTGAAACAACGATAAGAATTTTCTTCAGATCCCAGCTAATGCAAATGTGCTTGATTTTCATACTTTAACACCTAAAAGTCCACGTACAGAACTTTCACTATCAGCAAGGCTTTCCCCATATAATTATCATTGAAAAAGAAATTTCTCCTGTGAAGCTTTCATTTACATTTACTTTACACCTATTTTAGCACCCATAAAAAAATGAGAGCTGAAGGCACTGACGAGAGTCAACGAAACAGCAAATCTTTCTCTGTAACTTTGTCTCCACTTTTAAATTTTTGCCTGGAAGTGCTGCTGCCTAAAATAACAACTGCTTGTCCAAAGGACACGACAACTTTTAACATATGTAAGAACTAAGAGATTCCCACCCCTGAGAAGTGTGCATTCCCAGACAAATCTTCCTCTTGAATGAAACTACGCTTACTGATTTTTTCATACAGCCAAATGTCTTATCTATATCATAACATAATATATCACAGCACCTTTATGGATGACCCACATAAATTTTGGGCGTAAAGGATTTGATCACAACTGTCAGGCCCGATTTTCAATAACATCGTTCTACTTGAGGTAATTTCAACAAGTTCATGGTCTAAAAGGAACTCAAATTATTTAGTTATACTGAGTTATTTTTAAAAGGTAGATACTTCCGAAAGGTAGAAAATTAAAGAATGCAAATAAATGCATAATTACCCTAAAGCTTCTTTGGAATAGTACTCCATTAAAGTAATAAGACTTTGGAGGTTTTTCTCCAGACTGAAAACATGAGCCACAGCAGATCTTCCCACAGGGTTAAAGGTGATCAAGTAAAGGTTGTGAAGCGTTCCCAGCAGATCAGAATGGTCGGTTTCCTCGCTGGCTGTGCACCGCTGAAAGTGGCAGAATAATTCTGAAATGCACTGTAATGTCTGTGTGGAATGGAGGAGCCACAGGGCAAACGTGTCCTCATTTGCACCGTCTGATTGGAGACCTTCCTCTTGATCCGGATCAGAAAACTGACAGAGCGCTCTGATCAGCAAGTTCGTCGCCTCATATTCAGAAATGAAAAAAAGGAGACCCTTCTGCGACTGCGCCAGGAAACGCAACAGATCTCGTATCGCTTGTAGCACACCTGGATGCGCACCTGTCACTGGAATAGACAGCAGCAAAGTAATGCACTCCAAGAAATGGTGACTATGAAGATATCTGAAAAAAAAAAATGTGCAGGAGAAGAATCAGTAACATTACAATCATGCCAATGCTGTACAACAGCAGAATGGAAAGTTGCACGCCTCCTAGCTTCTGCGCTTAATTGTTCTGAGGACGGTGAGAAATAATAACTAATAATAAAGCAGTACAAAACTTAAAGCATACAAAACGTAACTGTTACAATGTTTACAGGAAAAGAATCATAGAATGGTTTCGGTTTGAAGGGACCTTGAAGATTCTCTAGTTCCAAGCCTCCTGCCGTGGGCAGGGCTGCCACCCACCCACCAGCTCAGGCTGCCAAGGGCCTCATCCAGCCTGGCCGTGAACACCTCCAAGGATGGGGCATCCACAGCTCCTCTGGGCAGTCTGTGCCACCACCTCATTGCCCTCCAAATAAAGAATTTCCACCTAACATCTCAGCTAGATCCCCCCTCTCTAAATTTAAAGCCATTCCTCCTTGTCCTATTGTTATTCGAAGACTGTTTGCTTATAGATACTAATATTTCTCTGTGACCTATACTGCTATTATCAAAGAAAACTCTTAGCACTTTCAGACATACTTTCTAGATAATAACTTGCTAACAGAGAAATAACACATGGGATCCTATAAATAGCTGAATACAGACAGGCCTGACCTCCTCTGCCCGTGCTCTGGAACACTGAGCCAGGCTGACAGAACAGCATGTTGGCTTGTATCTTGCCAGCTCAGCACAGAGAGAGAGGTAATTCCAGACTGATTATCCATATGCATAGACATGTTCCAGGATGAAAAAGGGAAAACTCTTCAGATCTATAACAATTTTCAAATACGCAGTTGTGCAGCACCTAGCACAACCTTCTAGGGTTTATCAATGCAACTGACATGTTAGCACAGTATCAGTAGTAGCATGAGGTTAGCTTCTTTTTATGTGCTGACAGGCTTGACCGAAAGCCAACAATGTAACAGGTACATTAACCATCAAATTCTCCCAGAACAATCCAGAAACTTTCAATAAATACAAAGTACAACACTGAGAAAAGTGTCAGTCAACGATGTCATCCCTAAAAATATCTATACCAAGCTGGAGGAAATGCATTCTAAAAAGCAAACTTGCAAGTACCATACCTAAAAAGAACAGGATAAGGATCGTCCCTTTCTGGAGGGCCTGTAATGCGTGCCATGGTTGGGAAAGATTTCACAGGTGGCTGAATCATGGTATGAGGAGCTGTTTCCATCAAGTGGAAGATTTCTTCAAGAAGACTAACAAGTTTTTCCACCTCTCCTTCACTTATATTAGAAGACTCCAAAAGATTATCCATATCCATAGGAGCCTCCACATCATTCTCATATTCTTGGTTCGCTCTGTCAAGTCCCGCCAAGTCCTGGTCCTGTTCTGTCTCCGTGTGATTAGGAAGAGAAGGAGTGTTCTCGGCTAACTGATCAACCACCTTCTTAATATCTGACAGAATCTCATAGAAGTGACATTTCTGGAGAATTGCAGAACCAGCAGTAACTACTCTCACAGTCTGATCTAACAGTATGAGTTCGAGCAGTTTCTGATAACCACTTTTTTCATGTGCATCTGCACCACCTCTTAGAAACATTTCCATTCCCTCAGTTGTACTAATAACACTGTCCAACGCTTTAAAAGCATTAAGTTTAAGGGAGGATGATACATGGTCTGCAAACAACAGTTCAAACAACACATTAATAACTCCTGCCTGCAAGAGTGCTGTTATTCCTTGAGTCCCACATTCTCCTAATGATGACACCAGTTTCGTCCCAGCTTTGAGCTGTCGGACATTCAAAGCAATAGGCTGCTTGAGAGCTACCTGAAGGCTTAAAGCTTGCAGGGTCCAGTCTACTAGCTGGGTAATATAGTCTTGTTTTGAGTCTTTAACCTGCAGATAGCTCAATCCTTTTACTATTAAACTTGGAATCTCTTCTAATGCAGTCACCCACTTTGCACCCCTTTCCTCTTGATATAATTCCAGCAGCTCTGTTAATTTAACTGATGCCTCCACTGCCCCTGAATTTTCTTTTTCTGGGTCTAGGTCCTTTATTTTAGCAACTTCATTCTCAAATACAGTCTTGTATGGGCAGTTGAAGTATAAAAGAGGTCCAAGCTCCCTTTCAAAAGGTTCATATGTCACAGGAGGCACAGATGCCAGATCCTCTGGAGTATATTCAATATCAAAGCTCGGATATTTAAATGTTTCACGTTCCAGATCAGCAATTCCATCTTCATCGCTTGAAATCTGCTCGTATCCATCATCTCCTAAGAAGAAAATAATTCAGTTATGAGAGAACTTACGGATAACCCAGTTCATTACTGCTGAGAAGCTGCTCAAAGCAAAATAATTACGTATTCAATGCAAACTAGTTATAAAACAATCACATACCAACATACAAAAAGCTTTCTCTCTCCAGCTATAAGTGAAAGCCCCAAGTGACAAACTGTTTTATGTTAACAAAGGACGCACTTAGAAGAACATATAAAGCAAAAAGTTCTTTTAAATAGATTACACATTTCTACAAGAATACTCTCGAATGTTCTTCCTATGACTGAATCTACCATTAAACTTCTAGCTCAAGATGTCACACAGGCATGGTAGGAAATTTAAATAATTTGAGATGACAACTACTGACATTATTATGAAGAAAAAATTGTTTAGTAATTAGGATATTGTTTGCTTCGCAGCTCTCCTATTTCTTTAAAAATCAGCAAGATCCAGTATTTATTCTTACCTATAAAATCCATCTCTGTTTTCCTCTTTTTATAGAGCTTGACAGGAAGATTTACTATCATGGAATAAATATCCTTCAAGAAAATACTGTTCTCCTCAAGAACCATGGGCAAGGCACACAATGGTGCAATGAGGCAAGCAAAATGAGATAGAGTTCTCTACACTACAAGTCTGTACTTGTACAGTTCTGCCATCAAAAGGTCAAAAAGCTTTTTCTTTATTTTTCTTAACTTTTTATGAACGTCTTAACTTACCTTCACCTTCTTCTTCCTCTTCACCATCTTCTTCATCTTCATCTTCCTCCTCCTCTTCCTCATCTTCATCAGGAATGCTGTCTACTGTATGTCCATCATCATCATCCTCCTCCTCCTCCTCCTCAACATCCACATCTTCTTCGTCATCTCCTTCTTCTGGTTGATCTTCTTCCACTTCTCCTTCATCAGAATATTGGCTTTCTTGGTGAATGGATGTTCTATCAGGAGAAATGGGCTCAAAGTAATCCTCCCTGTGGTCCACATCATCTTCTTTTTCTCCAACCACTAATTAAAAAAAAAAAAAAAAGTTTAAGAAATCAGAGGACTTCTGTGAAACCCAATGCTCAGTACAATTTTTGAATTTTTCATTACACATAGCGGAGATGCAAAAAGAACATCTTGAAGAAAATCTTCAAATATTTTGGCAGAAAACAAGCAACAATCACTTAATTCAGCAAGGCTGTAAAGAAGTATGCAAAAAATTCCTTTTAATCTGACTAGAGCCCACAATGCAGCAGATGCTGCAAAGAGAGAGATGGAGGGGAACGACAACAAGTAACAGTCAACAGAAAATTTATATAAAATATGAGCACTATGATCAAGCACTGTATTGATCAATAGCTGATATTCTTAAATCTACTAACTTCTAAGTTGATACAATTTAATGTATCTGACAGATTTTCTTTCAGATCCCTTCCCTAAAATGTAATCTGTCCAGCAGACAGGAAACCTTACACTGGAAAAGAAACAGAATTCTGCCTCCACCAAGCAGCGGTAGGCAGCAGACAAAACACAGTGTGCTCTCATTCTACCTGACACTGGCATAGGTTCATCCTCATCATCATCAGGAGGAGGAGGGCCCGGAGGTGTCCTTGGTCCCCTAGGTTGTGGTCTTGGAGGACTGCCATTGAACTGGTCTTCTTTCTCTCCATCAACTATATTTATTGTGAAAACGAAAACTCGCATTTAATGGAATCACAGAAATTGAAACAATATATTTTAGTTTTTCACTGCTACTTTGGATACAGAAACACCTTAATTTCCCAGTGTTCCAGCTATTATTTAATCTGTATTTTGCCTGAGCACAATTTGTGAGGTTGTTTTCTGAAACCACTTTTGATGTGAACAAGAATTACACTAAATAAGCAAGGCTATTAACAATACAGATTCTTAAAAAATACAATGCAGGATTAAAATTAGCGTGGTTAATTGCCATTGTTTACTTTAATGTTATCAAGGCTTACCGTGTTTTGGGGTTCTTTTCAAACCAGGCTGTTGCTGGGGAGGAGGAGGCGGAGGTGGGGGTGGAGGAGGTGATTCTCTGTCATGAGTGATTACTCTGTCAACTGAGCCATATATTGCCAAAGTCAGACAATTGTACCACCCCCTCAGAACCAATCCATCTGTGTTGACCTGTTTGGATTTGTTTTTAAAAAAAAAAAAAAAAAGCAAAAAAATCACTTTAAAACAACACAAGACAACTACATGAAAGTTATTTTTTAAAACACTCTATCAGTATCTGCCTAAAAGCATAAATGGAGTACTGAACATTACAGTATCTCTCGAATCTGCATTTTGAAAACTGAGAAAACTTAAAATATATAAATCATTACAAGAAATAAGTAATCCTCCTCTAAAACCATTCAACTACTTGCAGTATGTTGCCTAATTCATACAGCCTACATGCCTGTATTATACCTCCAGTATAAGAGAAGAACATTAATTACCAGGGGACACACATACATTGATCTGAATGAGATAAACCAAACAAAATGGAAGAGGATATGATTTGTCATGGCCTGCAGCCATAATGTTCTGATTCATGTTTGCTCATAATGGGTACTTGTATTGGCAATCTCAGTAAGAACTGACAAGCAATCAAGTCTTCTACAACTTATGCCATACATATAGCATCGATAACGCAGACTCTGAAGTAGTAAGTATCTGAGCTACAGGCAGGTTTTAAGATAAGTCCTTAAACAGTGAACACTTTACTCAGTTCCACTGCGCCACTCATTTACACGCAGATGACAGATGCAGAAAAGGAGGTTTAAATCACGTTGCATTACCTTCGCATTGGGTCTGAAAATAATTGAAGTGTTTTCATCATATTCGAGGCTGTTAAGTAAAATATACAAAATTATTTTTCCATTTCTACAAAGGATTTCATAGAAACAGAACATGGCAGTACTAAACAGATAAGTCAATGACGAAATACTGAACAAAAACACACACTGAAAAACAGGAACACAGAAACACTGATTTTCACATAATACTTTTCATTAACATGTGACAGATCTGGAAATTTAAAAATAACATCTTTTAAGAATGAACCTCTGTCCTCCCACAAGAATTGGAGCAAAAGGGCAAGGAGAATACAAACTCCTTAGCAAAAGGCAGACCAAACAAGAAAAGTACGGGAGATGCAGATGTTCTGCACTCAAAACTTCTCAAGATTTTTCTTGAAGGGAAGGTAGATAATGAAGTCTTGAAGTAATTACGAGAGCGCTTACCTCCCCAGCCTATCAAAAACGGGGGCACTTGGCTTGCTGACGTTGTTGAAAAACAAGTCCAGTTGAAATGTGTGTGGGGATGTCTCTCTGGAAACACAATGAAGGTAAAAATTAAACCCATCCATCTCCTTATCGGAGTAAGTAGGACTAATAAGGAAAAAGCTTTAAATAATACTGTTTAAATGATTCCCCAAAATAACTACAAGCGCGGCAGACATGCAAATGCATTTTATCTTTTTAGACAGGAAGTTCCACTGAAATATAGAAGTTGAAGAAA
The DNA here is from genome assembly GCF_002078875.1 of Numida meleagris. NCBI lineage: Eukaryota > Metazoa > Chordata > Aves > Galliformes > Numididae > Numida > Numida meleagris. Next base: position 124,771,609 of record NC_034410.1, read on the forward strand.
AACTAACAGGAAGGTGTTCCTGAATCAGACACTCACCCATAAGCCCTGTTGTCAGGTAAACTTGTGTGAGCTCTCACACCCGGAGGAATGACACGTACTTCATTTATATAAACCACACATGGAAAACGAACCACATCTATATTGGTGCTTTGCTGCAAAACAAAGAAGAAAGAAATGCAAAATGTATAAAATATAAAATGGAAGCAACGTAACAAATACTCTTTATTCACCAGATTTAGGTTACAATACTAATAATTATAAAATTCAACTCTGTAAAATGTTAATTGCTGCTAAACAGAAAAGGTTTTTTTAAGTGACCTCCTGGTATTTTTTAAACTTCTACACCATTTTTTATAGACGATATTACAGATTTATTTACATAATCAGTTATTTGCGATAATCTTTTTAAACAGGAACAGTTTTTCTTTAACAGAAGGTACATTGGTAAAAAAAAGAAAATACAACTTCAATTATTAAAGCAAGACTGACTATACAGTTCCCTTTTAAATAAACTGTATCAAGTTATTAAGTAAAGAAAAGAGAAAATATGTGCATGTGTTCTATTTCTAAAGATTAGGGAAAGTTGAATTTCAAATGTAATATTAATGATAATAATGCTATATGTCTGTTTCACTAGACATGTACAAAAATTCCACTCGAACCTTATTTATTCAATTTTGCAATATGAGAAAGCCCATTCAGAACACAGAAATAGCAAATGTAAAGAAATCTTACACTTTGGCACTCCCAAAAAGTATATTTAAGCAAACTAGGAAGTAACTGTAAGGTCACCTATCTCCCATACAGTAACAACCAAACAATTGACCCTCTGCCTTGAGAGGTGCTGGCATCCCTGCAGCACATACAAAGCTCCAAGATGGTGAGGCAGCGACTGCTGGAGCAACAGGAGAAGGCAACGGGGAAATTCAAGGGAAATACCTAGAAGGAACTAAGGAGTTATCCTTTAAACAAATGACAAGACCAGCTGCCCAGCTGAAGTGCCTATACACCAATGCACACAGCTTGGGAAACAAACGGGAGCTGGAAGTTACTGTGCTGCTTGAAAACCATGATATAGTTGTCCTCACCAAAACCTGGCGGGATGATTCCCATGACTGGAATGCGGCTATTGAGAGCTACGAGCTGTTCAGAAGGGACAGGCAAGGAAGGAGGGATGGGGGTATTAAGAGACAGTTAAGGGACTGAGGCAGCAAAGGGAGCCTTGTGATTGGTGTCTGCTACAGGTCACTAGTTAAGTCAGAGCCTGTCCATGAGGCCTTCTGCCTGTAGCTGCCGGGGGTGTCTCAATCGCAAGCGCTCATCCAGCTGGGGGACTTCAACGACCTGGACGTCTGCTGGAAAAGTAGCACGGTGAGCTGCAGGCAATCCAGGAGGCTCCTGGAATGCACTGAGGATAACTTCCTCAGTAAAGTAATAGACGGCCTCACCAGGGGGGGATGCAACATTCGACCTGTTGCCCACCTTGAACTGAACTTGGCTAGGGATGCCAAAAGGAACAAGAAAGGCTTCTACAAGAACCTCAACCAGAAAAGGAAAGTCCAGAAGGGCGTACCCCTCCTAATGAGTGACATAGGCAGGCTGGTAACAACAGACAAGGAAAAAGCTGAGGAACTTAACTTTTTTGCCTCGGTCTTCCCTGATAACTGCTCGCCACACAGCCCTCAAACATTTGGTTTGGTAGGAGGGGATCAAAGAAGCAACATCCCTCCCACTGTAAGTGAAGATCAGGTTCAAGACCACCTGAAGAACTTGAACATCCACAAGTCTATGAGTCCCGATGAGATGCATAGATAGATAGATGTCATCTATCTTGACTTCAGTAAGGCCTTTCACACAGTACTTCACAACATCCTTCTCTCCAAATCAGAAAGATATGGATTTGATGGATGGACTGTCCATTGGACCACGAACTGGCTGCAAGATTGAGTCCAGAGAGTGGTGGTCAATGGCTCAATGTCTGGATGGAGATCAGTAATTAGTGGTGTCCCACAGGGGTTGAGTGCACCCTCAGTAAGTTTGCTGATGACACTAAGCTGTGTGGTGCAGTTGACAGACCAGAGGGACAGGACACCATCCAGAGGGACCTAGACAGGCTTGAGCAGTGGGCCCAGTGAACCTCATGAAGTTCAACAAAACCAAGTGCAAGGTCTTTCACCTGGGTTAAGGCAACCCCCTTACCAATACAAACTGGGGGATGAAAGGATTGAAAGCAGCCCTGCAAAAAAAAGACCCAGGGTACTGGTGGATGGCAAGCTGGCCAAGAGCCAGCGATGTGCCCTTGCAGCCCAGAAAGCCAGTCGTATCCTGGGCTGCACCAAAAGAAGCATGGCCAGCAGGGCAAGGGAGGTGATCCTGCCCCTCTACTCTGCGCTGGCGAGGCCTCACCTGAAGTACTGCATCCAGATGTGGAGTCCTTAGTACAGAAGAGACACAGACCTGTTGGAGCACGTTCAGAAGAGGGTCACAAAAATTATCCATGGAATGGAACACATCTCCTACGAGGACAGGCTGAGAGAAGGGGCTCTTCAGCCTGGAGAACAGAAGGCTGTGAGGTGACCTGATAGTGGCTTTTCAGTATCTAAAGGGGAGCTACAGGAAAGAAGTGGACAGACTCTTCAGTGGTCTCTATCACCACACTATCTGTGGTGATAGAACAAGGGGAAATGGGTTCAAGCTCAAAGAGAGTAGATTTAGATAAGATAAGGAAAAAATATTTTACAGTGAGGATGGTGAGGCACTGGAACAGGCTGCCCAGTGATGCAGTTGATGCCCCGTCCCTGAAGACTTTCAAGGTGAGGCTGGATAAGGCCCTGGGCAACCTGATCTAGCTGTGGTGTCCCTGTTCTTTACAGGGGAGTTGGACTAGGTGGCCTTCAGAGTTCCCTTCCAACTCTAAGGATTCCGTGATTCTATGATCTTTTAGCACAACCACAGGATCTTGCCCTAAGGGCATTACCATTAGGAGGACAAAACAAAAGGAAACATGCTGTGACAGAAAGCACAGCTTTATTAAATGACTGATGGCTGTGGGAGTACTTTGCTTTAAAAAAAAGTGTAGTTGTCACATGTAAGACTCAAAATTTCTGGAGAAAGGCCTGCCATTGAGGAGGCCATGCCGCCAGCAGCACAGCCCGATTCTGGTTAAATGATACAGGACTGCGTCTTGACAGCCATACAGCAACCTCATCAAGATCACATCTGAGTCCAGTTCAGTTCAGTATTCCTCCAAAAAAAAGAAAGAAAGAAAAACAAACTAGATCTGAACCGACCAACAGATTATAGTGCCAAATAAATAATTTCATTAGAAAACTACACAGTACTTTTCAAGGTGAAAAAGTTCCAAGGCAAGGCAGATGATCCATGCAGCTGGAGAATTATTATAACACAATGGTGGCTTTTCTACAATATGCAAAATGCATTTTGTTCTCTTTATTTTTTTTCTTTAATGAGAATTCCGTCTAGTTGAGGTTTGAAACGCATCATTGGCAAGAATGAAAGTGCCAGAAAACAATATATACAATTAAAAACCATTCAGTAAGAGAGCATACTATCCTGAGAAGAAGGTGAATGGCAAGCACTTCCTACTCAGCACTGTCTTAAACGGTAGAGCGGAAATACAGTTGCGTCTGGCTAAGAGTGGCAGCTACAAATGGCTCCAGAATAACTCCTGGTTTATTTGTAATTGCAGCATCAGCTCAGAATGCTTTGTTTTCTTTCTCTCACATCTGCCCCTGCACAAAACTTCTTCCATAGGCTACACTGTGATTCACATTTTCCCCCTCATGGTCCCCTTCCTCCCTGCAGATGGGCACAAGTGGTTGAGCTGTAACGAACGCAGCTCCAAGGGAAATGTTTATGTGTAAGCCCCCACTGTGAAAGCAGGGTTTAAGTACTCATTTTGATCATGGCACACACAGCTCCCGCTAGATGCTACAAGGAAGTATCAGCCATTTGACGAGTGCCCAGGGCACATCTTTCTTCTCCACTCCCTCCCTCGCAGATGCCTGCAATCAAGACTATACTTTCAGCTCGCCTCTCCCCGTTATCTTCAGGAAGGGCAGGCACGGGCTCCCTCAGCCCCGCTGAGGCTCGCCAAGACGCATGCACACCCGCGGGAAGGCCACAGCCCAGGCACAGCGGGAGGAGGCGGAGGTGCCCTCTTCAGCAGCGCTGAGCCAAGCCCCGCTCGCTCCCGCCCAGCCGCTCACTGCCCGCCCAGGCTGCCCACCGGGGCCTACCCCGGCCCCGCTCCGCCGTGCCTCGCAACGGGCTCAGAGGGTATCGGAGCGGGCAGGAACGCCGCTGCGGCAACCGAAAGGACGACCTCACCGCATTACCTCTGCGCTCTGGTGCTTGAACGTGTCTAAAAACAGCAGCTCGGTTGCGGTGTCCACCGCCATCTTGGCTGCGCCGAGGACGGGAAGCGCTTCCGGGCGGCAGCGGCAGCACTTCCGGGTCAGCGCCGCGCTGCGGGGCTGGGGTGCGCGCGGCAGTGGGGGTTTCTCCTCAGGGCCGGGAGGGAGCGCAGAGCCGCGGCGGGTGTCCTCAGTTGGAGGGGACACACAGGGATCACCGAGCCCAACGTGCAGAACAGTTCCTTGCCGCCCCTCTGCAGCGCCCAGTGCTCCGTGTGCGTCCGACGCCGTTCTGTAACAGCTGTACGCCCTGTGAAGCTGAAGGCAGCCCGCGGCCAGCGGGACCCATGGGACTGGTCTCTTGCGAGTTGCGTGCGGTGACATGAGCTCTGTTTTGTCTCCGTCACAGCAAAACTATCTCTGTCTTTTAGAGGAAGGACAGAAAATGTGAACTGTGGAATTCAAAGGGTCTCGTAGGCAATACTGGCAGAAGATTTGCCAGCTTTCAATCTTGCCCTGAGCTGGAACCATCTCTTGCCCTAATGGATAAACACATTTAAACTCCTGGAGTGAAATGTAACCTTTTTTATATTGAAGAACAAGTACTTTAATTTATTTTGCTGAAGTAACACGGTGTCTTACAGATGGTAGTGGCACTTGCCATGGCTTATTTTGGTTATGTCAATAAGCTCTTTTTTGACTTTAGTGCAAGAGCATCCCTTGTAGATGTACTCCAAGCATGGCACTGTGATCTGTACACAGCTGGGGTCTTCTCTTAGGACAGTGTTGCAGCCAGACCAGCTACTGCCAGTAGTCGCAGCAAGTGGTAGGGGGATTCCAGGCCTTCATTTTTGCCTACGGGGACTCTTTATGGCCGGACAAACAGCTGTGCCTCTGGGTGTGAGAATGTGACTTGAATACTGTGCTTTGCGACATTAGGTTCAGATGGTGATGAATACAGTGTCACTGATGAAGATGAGATACATTTACTGACCAGTGAAAGTGAAGAAAACAATTTGATTCGCAGCAGCGATTAGATTAGAAAAACAGATGGTGGTAATCATTAACGTATTTCAACAAAATGATATGGCTCTGCTGCTTCTCCCCATACAGTTTTAAAAGGGGGATATTTTGAAAGAAAACACTAGAGTGATGCAGAAAGCTGTGATTGGAGATCTATCATGGACCAAAGGTCTGCGCAGGGAAGAAGAACAGAGCTGCAGGTGGTATTGAACTGAAGATTTTGCTGTGGAGTAATAGAGCAGGATGGGATGCAGAACTCACAGGCTTGTGAGAAACCTGGAGAAATGAGACGTGCAGCCACAGGCTGGTACAAAATGAACATGGAGGAAGGGAGCTGATGGGTGAGAGGGAATAAGCTTCAGGAACAGAAGTACAGGTGCATACATCAGTACAGGTTAGGGGCTGACCTGCTGGAAGGGAGCTCTGCAACAAACCTGGGTGACCTGGTGGAGAATAGGTTGGCCTTGAGCCGGCAGTGTGCCTTTGTGGCCAAGAAGGTATCCTGGGGCACATTAAAAAGAGCATGGCCAGCAGGTTGCAGGAGGTTATCCTTACCCTGTGCTCTGGTGAAGCCACATCTGGTGGAGTACTGTGACCGGTCCTGGGCTCCTCTGCTAAAGAAAGATAGGGATCATCTATAGAAAGTCCAGCAGAGGGCCACAAAGATGATTAAGAGCCTAGAGCATCTCCTATATGAGGAAAGGCTGAGAGAACTGAGGCTGTTCAGCCTGGAGAAGAGAAGACCAAGCGGGGATCTTACCAGTGTTTATAAATTTATAAAGCACGAGAGTCAAATGAATGGGGCCAAGCTCCTGTCAACGGTGTGCAGCAACAGGACAAGGGGCAATGGGCAAAAACTGGAAAACAGCAAGTTCCAAACAAACATGCAAAAGAACTTATTTACTGTGAGGGTGACACAGCACTGCAACAAACTGCCCAGAGAGGTTGTGGAGTCTCCTTCCCTGGAGATATTCAAGACCTGCCTGGGTGCTCTCCTGCTCAACCTATTGTAGGGAACTTGCTTTTAGCAGGGGGGTGGGACTAGATGATCCCTAGAGGTCCATTCCAACTCTGTGATTCTATGAAGCAGTCACATAAGTCTGTTGCAGTGGTTGGGAAGGCAGTGTTAAGACCAGCTTCTTGGCGTGCAGGAAGACATGGCTAGTTTCAGAAATGCCCTGAAACAGAAAGTGGCACAAAGTGATGGGGGAATGAGGGGGACAGAACTAATAAAGAAAGGACAGAAAAACTGACATTATACTGAAATTAGCAAAGGGGCTAAAAGTAAGACGTTGCAGGAAGGCAGGAAGCAGAAGGCATATCAGAGGGGAGAAGTACAGCAAGTACAAAAGTACAGGGAGAACACGGTGCTGGGAGGTACTGTGAGAGGTTGTTGCGCCCCAGAGCATCCTAGTACATTCCTGTAGGTACTAACACCAATGTCATCTGGAAGATGACACTTCATGCGAACACTGTGCTTAACCGGGCCTGGGGATAACATACAGCCAAGGAGAAGCAACTGGAATGGCAGCACACAAATGCCAGGAGCCTGGGCAACAAAACACGGGAACCTGACCAACTGGTGCATGCTGTCAGACCGGGTACTGGAGGCATAAATGAAGCAAGGTGGAATGGAAACTGTGACTGGGAAACAGGCATTTTAGGGGACACGTTACCCAAGAAAGAGAAAAATAAAATGTAATGGCACTGCAGTAGCAATTAGCGGTCAGTGGCTTCAAAAATTGGCAGATAAATAAAATACTGATTAATCAAGAACCCAGGAGACATAATGGGAATTGGAAATACTTGTAGGGTACTGTTTAACCTATGAAAAGGTTACTCGGTGTCATGGTAGCTTGTGCTAAAAATAAGCTGGGGAGTCTGAGGTTCCTAGATGAAAAGAGGCAAGATAGATGGAATACAAATAAAGAATTCCAGAAAGAAAACTAGGCGCTCTGCCCTTCTTACAGTTGGGGCACAATCATCTCTAATGTCAGATTAACGCATTGCGTTTCAGCTACCTCTTTTACATCAGTGGGGATGCACTTGCCATCAGTCAGATTCTTAAACCCCAAAAAGCTGAAATTGATTCCAGACAGCTTCCATCGTGCAAAGGTTGTTACTGGAGCACATCAGCTATCGAGCAGGAGCCTGGTGACAGTCCCTGCACGGAGCACGCTCTGCAGCCAGCCCAACAAAATGCGTCAGGACAAGGGCAGCAGGCACAACGTGAGCGTTAGGTGGCTGGCAGGATCCCCAAGCCCAGCGCGCTTGCGAAACGCGAGCTGTCCTGCCAAACCATCCGCGTGCCTGCGTTAATGAGAGATGGTGCAAGCTGTGATCCTGCTCCGACACAAGGCGCGGCAATGAAGAAGAGTACAATGCGCGCTGTCGTCCTGGCAAACGCTAGGGAGAAGCATCACAATGAAGCTGGAAATACGCTATTAGGTTGTTAAAGAACTAGACGTGCTACAGGATTTCGTCGGGGAGAGTCAGAGCTATTTGTTTACCCTCCCTTCAGCGAGCTTTTCAGCAGTTTTGTAAAGGAAAAACACTTTTGGAGCAACGTGCACTTATGATACCAATTTAGTAGTGAAAATAAACAAAAATAATAATAATAATAAAACCTCCGGGAAAGAAGCTGTTGTCACGACGAACAAAACCACTGCTGTTCCTCTGCCGTCGAGGAAGGGCTGCGCTCACGGCGCCAGCGTTAGGGGATACCCTAAAATGCGACCGGCTCGGGCGCGCGGGTGCAGGCGGGAGCATCCGCTTGAAGCACGGCAGCGGCAGAAGCTGAAGCAGCCGGCTGCAGCCCGCTCGGGGCGCTCGGGGCTCCCGGTGC